>NC_079171.1:75880439-76095439 GCF_947568905.1 Ostrea edulis
ATGTCTATTAATACTATCTACACGTATGACTTTTATAGATGTCTATTAATACTACACGTATGACTTTTATAGATGTCTATTAATACTACACGTATGACTTTTATAGATGTCTATTAATACTACACGTATGACTTTTATAGATGTCTATTAATACTACCTACACGTATGACTTTTATAGATGTCTATTAATACTACACGTATGACTTTTATAGATGTCTATTAATACTACACGTATGACTTTTATAGATGTCTATTAATACTATCTACACGTATGACTTTTATAGATATCTATTAATACTATACGTATGACTTTTATAGATGTCTATTAATACTATACGTATGACTTTTATAGATGTCTATTAATACTATACGTATGACTTTTATAGATGTCTATTAATACTACATGTATGACTTTTATAGATGTCTATTAATACTATCTACACGTATGACTTTTATAGATGTCTATTAATACTACACGTATGACTTTTATAGATGTCTATTAATACTACACGTATGACTTTTATAGATGTCTATTAATACTACACGTATGACTTTTATAGATGTCTATTAATACTACCTACACGTATGACTTTTATAGATGTCTATTAATACTACACGTATGACTTTTATAAATGTCTATTAATACTACACGTATGACTTTTATAGATGTCTATTAATACTACACGTATGACTTTTATAGATGTCTATTAATACTACCTACACGTATGACTTTTATAGATGTCTATTAATACTACACGTATGACTTTTATAGATGTCTATTAATACTACACGTATGACTTTTATAGATGTCTATTAATACTATCTACACGTATGACTTTTATAGATATCTATTAATACTACACGTATGACTTTTATAGATGTCTATTAATACTACACGTATGACTTTTATAGATATCTATTAATACTACACGTATGACTTTTATAGATGTCTATTAATACTATACGTATGACTTTTATAGATGTCTATTAATACTATACGTATGACTTTTATAGATGTCTATTAATACTATACGTATGACTTTTATAGATGTCTATTAATACTACATGTATGACTTTTATAGATGTCTATTAATACTATCTACACGTATGACTTTTATAGATGTCTATTAATACTACACGTATGACTTTTATAGATGTCTATTAATACTACACGTATGACTTTTATAGATGTCTATTAATACTACACGTATGACTTTTATAGATGTCTATTAATACTACCTACACGTATGACTTTTATAGATGTCTATTAATACTACACGTATGACTTTTATAAATGTCTATTAATACTACACGTATGACTTTTATAGATGTCTATTAATACTACATGTATGACTTTTATAGATGTCTATTAATACTATACGTATGACTTTTATAGATGTCTATTAATACTACATGTATGACTTTTATAGATGTCTATTAATACTATCTACACGTATGACTTTTATAGATGTCTATTAATACTACACGTATGACTTTTATAGATGTCTATTAATACTACACGTATGACTTTTATAGATATCTATTAATACTACACGTATGACTTTTATAGATGTCTATTAATACTATCTACACGTATGACTTTTATAGATGTCTATTAATACTACACGTATGACTTTTATAGATATCTATTAATACTACCTACACGTATGACTTTTATAGATGTCTATTAATACTATACGTATGACTTTTATAGATGTCTATTAATACTATCTACAGGTATGACTTTTATAGATGTCTATTAATACTATACGTATGACTTTTATAGATATCTATTAATACTACCTACACGTATGACTTTTATAGATGTCTATTAATACTATACGTATGACTTTTATAGATATCTATTAATACTACACGTATGACTTTTATAGATATCTATTAATACTACCTACATGTATGACTTTTATAGATGTCTATTAATACTACATGTATGACTTTTATAGATGTCTATTAATACTATCTACACGTATGACTTTTATAGATGTCTATTAATACTACACGTATGACTTTTATAGATGTCTATTAATACTACACGTATGACTTTTATAGATGTCTATTAATACTACACGTATGACTTTTATAGATGTCTATTAATACTACATGTATGACTTTTATAGATGTCTATTAATACTATTTACATGTATGACTTTTATAGATGTCTATTAATACTACATGTATGACTTTTATAGATGTCTATTAATACTATCTACACGTATGACTTTTATACATGTCTATTAATACTACACGTATGACTTTTATAGATGTCTATTAATACTACACGTATGACTTTTATAGATGTCTATTAATACTATACGTATGACTTTTATAGATGTCTATTAATACTACATGTATGACTTTTATAGATGTCTATTAATACTATCTACACGTATGACTTTTATAGATGTCTATTAATACTATACGTATGACTTTTATAGATGTCTATTAATACTACCTACACGTATGACTTTTATAGATGTCTATTAATACTACACGTATGACTTTTATAGATGTCTATTAATACTACATGTATGACTTTTATAGATGTCTATTAATACTACCTACACGTATGACTTTTATAGATGTCTATTAATACTATCTACACGTATGACTTTTATAGATGTCTATTAATACTATCTACACGTATGACTTTTATAGATATCTATTAATACTATACGTATGACTTTTATAGATGTCTATTAATACTATACGTATGACTTTTATAGATGTCTATTAATACCATCTACACGTATGACTTTTATAGATGTCTATTAATACTACACGTATGACTTTTATAGATGTCTATTAATACTACCTACACGTATGACTTTTATAGATGTCTATTAATACTACACGTATGACTTTTATAGATGTCTATTAATACTACATGTATGACTTTTATAGATGTCTATTAATACTACCTACACGTATGACTTTTATAGATATCTATTAATACTACACGTATGACTTTTATAGATGTCTATTAATACTACACGTATGACTTTTATAGATGTCTATTAATACTACATGTATGACTTTTATAGATGTCTATTAATACTACACGTATGACTTTTATAGATGTCTATTAATACTACACGTATGACTTTTATAGATGTCTATTAATACTACACGTATGACTTTTATAGATGTCTATTAATACTACATGTATGACTTTTATAGATGTCTATTAATACTATTTACATGTATGACTTTTATACATGTCTATTAATACTACATGTATGACTTTTATAGATGTCTATTAATACTACACGTATGACTTTTATAGATGTCTATTAATACTATCTACACGTATGACTTTTATAGATGTCTATTAATACTATCTACACGTATGACTTTTATAGATGTCTATTAATACTATCTACACGTATGACTTTTATAGATATCTATTAATACTATACGTATGACTTTTATAGATGTCTATTAATACTATACGTATGACTTTTATAGATGTCTATTAATACTATTTACACGTATGACTTTTATAGATGTCTATTAATACTACATGTATGACTTTTATAGATGTCTATTAATACTATCTACACGTATGACTTTTATAGATGTCTATTAATACTATCTACACGTATGACTTTTATAGATGTCTATTAATACTATCTACACGTATGACTTTTATAGATGTCTATTAATACTATCTACACGTATGACTTTTATAGATATCTATTAATACTATACGTATGACTTTTATAGATGTCTATTAATACTATACGTATGACTTTTATAGATGTCTATTAATACTACCTACACGTATGACTTTTATAGATGTCTATTAATACTATACGTATGACTTTTATAAATATCTATTAATACTACCTACACGTATGACTTTTATAGATGTCTATTAATACTATACGTATGACTTTTATCGATGTCTATTAATACTATCTACAGGTATGACTTTTATAGATGTCTATTAATACTATACGTATGACTTTTATAGATATCTATTAATACTACCTACACGTATGACTTTTATAGATGTCTATTAATACTATACGTATGACTTTTATAGATATCTATTAATACTACACGTATGACTTTTATAGATATCTATTAATACTACCTACATGTATGACTTTTATAGATGTCTATTAATACTACATGTATGACTTTTATAGATGTCTATTAATACTATCTACACGTATGACTTTTATAGATGTCTATTAATACTACATGTATGACTTTTATAGATGTCTATTAATACTATTTACATGTATGACTTTTATAGATGTCTATTAATACTATACGTATGACTTTTATAGATGTCTATTAATACTACACGTATGACTTTTATAGATGTCTATTAATACTACCTACACGTATGACTTTTATAGATGTCTATTAATACTACACGTATGACTTTTATAGATGTCTATTAATACTACATGTATGACTTTTATAGATGTCTATTAATACTATCTACACGTATGACTTTTATAGATGTCTATTAATACTACACGTATGACTTTTATAGATGTCTATTAATACTATCTACACGTATGACTTTTATAGATGTCTATTAATACTATCTACACGTATGACTTTTATAGATGTCTATTAATACTATACGTATGACTTTTATAGATGTCTATTAATACTATACGTATGACTTTTATAGATGTCTATTAATACTACATGTATGACTTTTATAGATGTCTATTAATACTATTTACATGTATGACTTTTATAGATGTCTATTAATACTACATGTATGACTTTTATAGATGTCTATTAATACTACACGTATGACTTTTATAGATGTCTATTAATACTACACGTATGACTTTTATAGATGTCTATTAATACTACATGTATGACTTTTATAGATGTCTATTAATACTACACGTATGACTTTTATATATGTCTATTAATACTATCTACACGTATGACTTTTATAGATGTCTATTAATACTACACGTATGACTTTTATAGATGTCTATTAATACTATCTACACGTATGACTTTTATAGATGTCTATTAATACTATCTACACGTATGACTTTTATAGATATCTATTAATACTATACGTATGACTTTTATAGATGTCTATTAATACTATCTACACGTATGACTTTTATAGATGTCTATTAATACTACACGTATGACTTTTATAGATGTCTATTAATACTACACGTATGACTTTTATAGATGTCTATTAATACTATCTACAGGTATGACTTTTATAGATATCTATTAATACTATACGTATGACTTTTATAGATGTCTATTAATACTATCTACACGTATGACTTTTATAGATGTCTATTAATACTACACGTATGACTTTTATAGATGTCTATTAATACTATCTACACGTATGACTTTTATAGATGTCTATTAATACTACACGTATGACTTTTATAGATGTCTATTAATACTATCTACACGTATGACTTTTATAGATGTCTATTAATACTACACGTATGACTTTTATAGATATCTATTAATACTACACGTATGACTTTTATAGATGTCTATTAATACTATCTACACGTATGACTTTTATAGATGTCTATTAATACTACACGTATGACTTTTATAGATATCTATTAATACTACACGTATGACTTTTATAGATGTCTATTAATACTATCTACACGTATGACTTTTATAGATGTCTATTAATACTACACGTATGACTTTTATAGATGTCTATTAATACTACACGTATGACTTTTATAGATGTCTATTAATACTACACGTATGACTTTTATAGATGTCTATTAATACTACATGTATGACTTTTATAGATGTCTATTAATACTATCTACATGTATGACTTTTCTGCAATTAATAACGCGTGTGCATTTTGAGGACGATCTCACTTGATATTAACAAGTTTCATCGCTTAGAGTGAGGGGCGGATGAGAGCTAGAGAAAGAACCTAGGATCCTTGCTTTATTTAGAGGGAGGGGCGGATCCCTGCTTTATTTAGAGGGAGGGGCGAATCCCTGCTTTATTTAGAGGGAGGGGCGGATCCCTGCTTTTTTTAGAGGGAGGGGCGGATACCTGCTTTATTTTGGGTGAATCGAGAACTAACTTCCCCCTTTCCCCCACATTACTCACCTGTATATGATTAAGATTGTGGATAGATATTAACACGCGCGTGTGCGCGGATCCAAGATAATTTTGGGCGGATCATCAGGGGCGGTGAACTTCTCCGGAACTCAATGCAATATATAATCACGTCAAATTTACTCGCATTTCTATCTTGAGCGTAGATATCGACAAATAATCTTTAAAATTTTCAAAAATGAAATCTAAGAATTTAAAAAAGAACAACACACTTTTTATTTTTATTTCCCATCATATTCTCCAACTAAGGGGTCGAATCCCTTATAATCTTAGTATTCATGGAATGACTAAAATTAGATCCGCTCCTCGTTTGTCCAGGGTGTTGTCCGTTCACATGTTGATCTCGTTATATGCAGGTACAACACAGTACGTCTAATGAACCGAACTCGTAGATCACGTCAGAATTCAGAGGTCGCGCCCCGGAGACTAGAATTACCCCGAGCCACTATCGGATACCGTGGGACCTTGTGCTGTTTATACGTGCGAGCCCCGCCCCCTTTGTTTCTGTTAGGTGTGGGTGGCATATCGATCGCACGGGTAGATCCAGGTAAACGCAGGTAGTGATAGAAGTGCGTGGACAAACAATTCTTCTCGAAGGGGGACTACCTTGGTCACAGGTAAGTCCCGGGGGTGGGGAATCTGATAAGCAGATATAAAGTTCGGGAATGGGGGGTTTAGTGAGTGCTTTATATATATATATATATATATATATATATATATATATATATATATATAGAAGTTGAGTGCTTTCTGTCCAGGTGCTATTCATTGTGCCTATCTCATTCAATATTAAACGCACTTTATCGAGAATAATAATTGAATCCGAGATATCAATTATTACTGAACACCACAGGCATATTGGAGAGAGAGAGAGAGAGAGAGAGAGAGAGAGAGAGAGAGAGAGAGAGAGAGAAGACATCGATAAGCTATGTTCATTTTCCGTTACCAAGGTGATGTGTGTATTTTACTGGAGTTCATTAAAAAGAAAAGCCTGTATCATAAAACGTCGTAAAACTGACATTTAAAATTTCTGCATGAAATTAATTAAGATTCTTGGTCCCTGACATGCGGAGACGAACAGGCTGACTGAGCTGCACGTTCATATGCACGGTGCGTAATAATTACTTGCATTTATTTTTTTTCTTAGGCGGGCATGTGCATTTCACGCAATTACGGTGTTATGTCCACCTCCAGACGATTCACCTGCTAAATAGTACATTTGTTCGTGTTAAGTGATGCACATGTGTAATGCTATCGTCAAGGGATTACTTGTGGAAAATACAGATATATGTTGTTATATGCCGGGGTTAATTGACCCTTTTTTGGTATACACTTTTTACTCTCTCTCTCTCTCTCTCTCTCTCTCTCTCTCTCTCTCTCTCTCTCTCTCTCTCTCTCTCTCTCGTTTTACGCCAAATAACATATTTTGGGTAAAGTACTTAGACAAAGACTGATGCATTGTAGGTAGAAAGACAACATGCTGTCATTTATGTGTCGTGATTAAAGGTACGCTCCAGTTCTTATGTCGCATATAGATACTGCGGTATTCTGTAAATAAAATGAAACAAAAACTATCATCATTGTGTCATTGTGTGCTTATATATGTCATTAAGATGTTCAGATTTATGTAACAACACATCTTTACAATGTTTGTGAGCTGGAAATTTGGGAAATTTTTAATCCCAATTTGGGGGAAACAGCTAATTTTCTATTGGGAATGGGTCGTTTTACAGGACCCGCATGCCAGGATATTAAGCCCGCACGTGTGTACTGTGTTGTAATATTACGTGTTTCATATTACAGAGGTATGCGTTATATAATGATGTCAGTAATATCACTGTGGATGTCAATCGGAACTCCTCGAATGTCTCGCTCACTCGACATAGATCTCGGATGTAATACGGTGGCATCCATGCCACCGTATTACATCCGAGATCTATGTCAAGTGCGCGAGACATTCGAGGAGTTCCGATTGCTGTGGATGTTTGCGTTACATTCTTACCCGTGTAATATCAAATCGTTAAGTGTCTACTGCCGTAATACCAAATAATTACGTCATTACCCGTGTAATATCAAATCGTTAAGTGTCTACTGCCGTAATACCAAATAATTACGTCATTACCCGTGTAATATCAAATCGTTCAGTGTCTACTGCTGTAATACCAAATAATTACGTCATTACCCGTGTAATATCAAATCGTTCAGTGTCTACTGCTGTAATACCAAATAATTACGTCATTACCCGTGTAATATCAAATTGTTAAGTGTCTACTGCCGTAATACCAAATAATTACGTCATTACCCGTGTAATATCAAATCGTTATAGTAATATGTAATATTAAATTGCTCCGGGATTACCTATAAAATATTGCAGGTTTGTGTGTTACATAGTTACCTGTGTAAATGTAAACCTCACAAGATTACCTTTGTGATATTAAATCTCACGAGGTTACTTCTGTAATGTTAAATTGATATATTGTTATCCCTGTAACATTAATAGTTACTTGATTACTTTTGTAATATTAAATCGTTATGTGGTCACCTATGTAATATTAAATCGTTACGTGGTCACCTTTGTAATATTAAATCGTTACGTGGTCACCTTTGTAATATTAAATCGTTACGTGGTAATTATACCTTTGTAATTTTAAATCATTACGTGCCCACCTTTGCAATATCAAATCATTACGTGGTATTAAATCATTACGTGGTCACCTTTGCAATATTAACTCGTTACGTAGTAATTATACCTTTGTAATATTAAATCGTTACGTGGTCACCTTTGTAATATTAAATCGTTACGTGGTAATTATACCTTTGTAATATTAAATCATGATGCGGTAATTATACCTTTGTAATATTAACTCCCTTTTTACAGAGTGAAACCTGGGAGTGCAGTGTGCTGTCCCGCGATGCATGTGGTTACCATGACGATGTTTATATTGCTGTGCTGTCTAGCTTTATTGACACAGGGTAAGTTTGTGGTTCTCTATGATCAACTCACTTCGCCTGCATGCGTTGTATATGATTTACGATTTAAGATGTATACCGAGAAAGGACGGATCTCTCTTACCGAGAACGGGCGGATCTCTCTTACCGAGGATAGGCGGATCTCTCTTACCGAGAACGGGCGGATCTCTCTTACCGAGGATGGGCGGATCTCTCTTACTGAGAACAAGCGGCTCTCTCTTACTGAGAACAAGCGGCTCTCTCTTACCGAGGATGGGCGGATTTCTCTTACTGAAGATGAGCGGATCTCTCTTACGACTACGGACGGATCTCTCTTACCGGGGATGGGCGGATTTCTCTTCCCGAGGACGAGCAGATCTCTCTTACCGAGGACGGGTGGATCTCTCTTACTGAGAACGAGCGGATATCTCTTACCGAGAAGGGGGGGGGGGGATCTGTCTTACCGAGGATGGACGAAACTCTCTTACCGAGAAAGGACGGATCTCTCTTATACCGAGGATGGGCGGATCTCTCTTACCGAGAACGAGCGGATCTCTGTTACCGAGGACGGGCGGATCTCTCTTGCCGGGGACGGGCGGATCTCTCTTACTAAGAACGAGCGAATCTCTGTTATCGAGAATGAGTGGATCTACATGTATCTTACCGACTACGGGCGGATCTCTCTTACTGAGACACGTGTTTTTCGGTGAAAGGCCCGAGGTGTTCCAGATGACTTTCGAGTGTCCTCGGTCTCGGCGTAAGCTTTCGAGTGTCCTCGGTATGATGTGTAATGTACTTGTTTATATATAACTCTTTGGGACTAATTCGCGTTGTTTTCTTTTAAAAAAAAAAGTTTTAATTTTGGATGGTAAACATTACAGAATGCATCTCATTTAAAGTTGAACCAAAATTTGGACCTCCATAAGGTTAATCTGGGTAGGACATGATCATAAGTCAGACACGATCTAAAGTCAGACAACTAAGGAGTGTACCCCTGTCAGGTGTGTAGCTAGAAAGAAAATGAAGTGTACGCAAAACACGACAAAGGGTCTGGTGGCCGCCTTAAGTTCCTGGAAGATTTCGGGGGAAATCATGAATCAGTCCTTTTAACAGAGTTGTGTATCACATATGAAAAGTTTGAAGAAGAAAGAAAAGGATTAAAAGTCACACTTGCAAACGAAAATTAATGTTTATATCCGTATGTTCGAGCTCGACGCTAAAATAGTAAAATGTCGAATCTATATAGGAAAAAACGAACAGGCGACACCAGATAATAACGAACTCAATGTAAAAAAAAGATATTAACACTGATAAAACAGATATTAACACCGATAAAACAGATATTAACACCGATAAAACAGATGTTAACACTGATAAAACAGATATTAACACCGATAAAACAGATATTAACACCGATAAAACAGATATCAACACCGATAAAACAGATGTCAACACCGATAAAACAGATGTTAACACCGATAAAACAGATGTTAACACCGATAAAACAGATATCAACACCGATAAAACAGATATTAACACCGATAAAACAGATGTCAACACCGATAAAACAGATGTCAACACCGATAAAACAGATGTTAACACCGATAAAACAGATGTTAACACCGATAAAACAGATACTAACACCAATAAAACAGATGTTAACACCGATAAAACAGATGTTAACACCGATAAAACAGATATTAACACCGATAAAACAGATATCAACACCGATAAAACAGTTATCAACACCGATAAAACAGATATCAACACCGATAAAACAGATATCAACACCGATAAAACAGATATCAACACCGATAAAACAGATGTTAACACCGATAAAACAGATGTTAACACCGATAAAACAGATGTCAACACCGATAAAACAGATGTTAACACCGATAAAACAGATATCAACACCGATAAAACAGATATTAACGCTGATAAAACAGATATTAACACCGATAAAACAGATATCAACACTGATAAAACAGATATTAACACCGATAAAACAGATATCAACACCGATAAAACAGATATCAACACCGATAAAACAGTTATCAACACTGATAAAACAGATATTAACACTGATAAAACAGATATCAACACCGATAAAAAAGATATCAACACTGATAAAACAGAAATTAACACCGATAAAACAGATATTAACACCGATAAAACAGATATTAACACTGATAAAATAGATATTAACACTGATAAAACAGATATTAATGCTGATAAAACAGATATTAACGCTGATAAAACAGATATTAACACCGATAAAAGAGATATCAACACCGATAAAACAGATATCAACACCGATAAAACAGATATCAACACCGATAAAACAGATGTTAACACCGATAAAACAGATATCAACACCGATAAAACAGATATTAACGCCGATAAAAAAGATATTAACACCGATAAAACAGATATTAACACCGATAAAACAGATGTTAGCACCGATAAAACAGATGTTAGCACCGATAAAACAGATACTAAAACCGATAAAACAGATATCAACACCGATAAAACAGATAACAACACTGATAAAACAGATGTTAACACTGATAAAACAGATGTTAACACCGATAAAACAGATGTTAACACCGATAAAACAGATATCAACACCGATAAAACAGATATCAACACCGATAAAACAGATGTTAACACCGATAAAACAGATACTAACACCGATAAAACAGATATTAACACCGATAAAAACAGATATTAACACCGATAAAACAGATGTTAACACCGATAAAACAGATACTAACACTGATAAAACAGATATTAACACCGATAAAACAGATATTAACACCGATAAAACACTGATAAAACAGATATTAACACTGATAAAACAAATATTAACATTGATAAAACAGATATTAACACCGATAAAACAGATATTAACACCGATAAAACAGATATCAACACTGATAAAACAGATATTAACACCGATAAAAAAGATATCAACACTAATAAAACAGAAATTAACACCGATAAAACAGATATTAACACCGATAAAACAGATATTAACACTGATAAAATAGATATTAACACTGATAAAACAGATATTAATGCTGATAAAACAGATATTAACGCTGATAAAACAGATATTAACACCGATAAAACAGATATCAACACTGATAAAACAGATATTAACACTGATAAATCAGATATTAACACTGATAAAACAGATATTAACATTGATAAAACAGATACTAACACTGATAAAACAGATACTAACACCGATAAAACAGATATTAACACCGACAAAACAGATGTTAACACCGATAAAACAGATACTAATACCGATAAAACAGATATCAGCACCGATAAAACAGATAACAACACTGATAAAACAGATGTTAACACTGATAAAACAGATATTAACACCGATAAAACAGATATTAACACTGATAAAACAGATATTAACACCGATAAAACAGATATTAACACTGATAAAACAGATATTAACACCGATAAAACAGATATTAACACCGATAAAACAGATGTTAACACCGATAAAACAGATACTAACACCGATAAAACAGATATCAACACCGATAAAACAGATAACAACACTGATAAAACAGATGTTAACACTGATAAAACAGATATTAACACCGATAAAACAGATATTAACACTGATAAAACAGATATTAACACCGATAAAACAGATATTAACACCAATAAAACACTGATAAAACAGATATTAACACTGATAAAACAAATATTAACATTGATAAAACAGATATTAACACCGATAAAACAGATATTAACACCGATAAAACAGATATCAACACTGATAAAACAGATATTAACACCGATAAAAAAGATATCAACACTAATAAAACAGAAATTAACACCGATAAAACAGATATTAACACCGATAAAACAGATATTAACACTGATAAAATAGATATTAACACTGATAAAACAGATATTAATGCTGATAAAACAGATATTAACGCTGATAAAACAGATATTAACACCGATAAAACAGATATCAACACTGATAAAACAGATATTAACACCGATAAAACTGATATTAACACCGATAAAACAGATATTAACACTGATAAAACAGATATTAACACTGATAAAACAGATATTAACACTGATAAATCAGATATTAACACTGATAAAACAGATATTAACATTGATAAAACAGATACTAACACTGATAAAACAGATACTAACACCGATAAAACAGATATTAACACCGATAAAACAGATGTTAACACCGATAAAACAGATACTAACACCGATAAAACAGATATCAACACCGATAAAACAGATATCAACACTGATAAAACAGATATTAACACCGATAAAAAAGATATCAACACTAATAAAACAGAAATTAACACCGATAAAACAGATATTAACACCGATAAAACAGATATTAACACTGATAAAATAGATATTAACACTGATAAAACAGATATTAATGCTGATAAAACAGATATTAACGCTGATAAAACAGATATTAACACCGATAAAACAGATATCAACACTGATAAAACAGATATTAACACCGATAAAACTGATATTAACACCGATAAAACAGATATTAACACTGATAAAACAGATATTAACACTGATAAAACAGATATTAACACTGATAAATCAGATATTAACACTGATAAAACAGATATTAACATTGATAAAACAGATACTAACACTGATAAAACAGATACTAACACCGATAAAACAGATATTAACACCGATAAAACAGATGTTAACACCGATAAAACAGATACTAACACCGATAAAACAGATATCAACACCGATAAAACAGATGTTAACACTGATAAAACAGATATTAACACCGATAAAACAGATATTAACACTGATAAAACAGATATTAACACCGATAAAACAGATATTAACACCGATAAAACAGATGTTAACACCGATAAAACGGATACTAACACCGATAAAACAGATATCAACACCGATAAAACAGATGTTAACACTGATAAAACAGATGTTAACACTGATAAAACAGATATTAACACCGATAAAACAGATATTAACACCGATAAAACAGATATTAACACTGATAAATAAGATATTAACACTGATAAAACAGATATTAACGCTGATAAAACAGATATTAACGCTGATAAAACAGATATTAACGCTGATAAAACACTGATAAAACAGATATTAACACTGATAAAACAAATATTAACATTGATAAAACAGATATTAACACCGATAAAACAGGTATTAACACCGATAAAACTGATATCAACACTGATAAAACAGATATTAACACCGATGAAAAAGATATCAACACTAATAAAACAGAAATTAACACCGATAAAACAGATATTAACACCGATAAAACAGATATTAACACTGATAAAATAGATATTGACACTGATAAAACAGATATTAATGCTGATAAAACAGATATTAACGCTGATAAAACAGATATCAACACTGATAAAACAGATATTAACACCGATAAAACTGATATTAACACCGATAAAACAGATATTAACACTGATAAAACAGATATTAACACTGATAAATCAGATATTAACACTGATAAAACAGATACTAACACTGATAAAACAGATACTAACACCGATAAAACAGATATTAACACTGATAAAACAGATATTAACACTGATAATGAAGCAGGTGCGCGTTCTGTATTTGATGTAAAGTGAACGAATCGATACTAACTAAACAGAGTCTATGCGTTCGCTTATACCTGTACATAGGACATTGCCCTAACACAGTTCACCATCCATTGCTGTCGGCTGACACAGGACTTATAAGAATGCAGAGTTTTAAACTGAAACAAAACGAGAAAAACAAAAACAGAAATAAAAAAAATAATAAAAATTTTCACTTTAAATGATCAAAATCTACACTCTAATATGTTTAGAAGGTTTCACAAAAAAAAAAAATGTTTTTTGGTTATTCATAATGACAGAAGCTCATTATAGAGAGTTTATCATTTGTTTTGAAAACAAAGATTGATGTGTGTTATTGTTTACGAAGATTTCAAAATAAATAGATATTCATCTAAGTTTATTATACACATCAACAAGTATACTTTAGGTAAAATGTGTCATTTAAAATTTGTGATTGTACAAAATGAAAAGATGCTTTAAATCACAAAATTAAAACGTTTCACTGGTTTGTTTGTTTACATAAAAAGACTCGAGTCTTTGTTTACACAACACATAATCAAAGCTAAAATATTGCTCTTATCCTTGCATTCAGACGGTCCAGATTTTGGTTATCAAAATTAAATGAGTTATATTTTTAATTCTCAACATAAAAAAAATGAAAAATATTTCCTTCGAAAAACGTGAACCAGTCCCTGTAATTTGTGCAGTGATTTATTTTAAACTAACACCCCTCCTTTGAATTCGGAAATATTAGCGATATTTTCCTCAAATTTGGAAACATCATTCATAGCAAATTATCAAAGTACTGATACATGTAGTACTGTAAAGCAAAGTACTGATACATGTAGTACTGAAAAGCAAAGTACTGATACATGTAGTACTGAAAAGCAAAGTACTGATACATGTAGTACTCAAAAGCAAAGTACTGATACATGTAGTACTCAAAAGCAAAGTACTGATACATGTAGTACTAAAAAGCAAAGTACTGATACATGTAGTACTGAAAAGCAAAGTACTGATACATGTAGTACTCAAAAGCAAAGTACTGATACATGTAGTACTCAAAAGCGCTTAGCGTATTTCATAAATCACGTCTGTAAATCAAAAGAGAATACCTTTGTAAGACATTATACATGCGATGTAAGACATTATACATGCGATGTAAGACATTATAAATGCGATAAAGACATTATAAATGCGATGAAGACAGTATAAATGCGATGAAAACATTATAAATGCGACAATGACATTATAAATGCGATGTAAGACATTATAAATACGACAATGACATTATAAATGCGACAATGACATTATATAAATGCGATATTGACATTATAAATGCAACGATGACATTAGAAATGCGATAAAGACATTAGAAATGCGATAATGACATTAGAAATGCGATAATGACATTAGAAATGCGACGATGACATTAGAAATGCGATAAAGACATTATAAATGCGATAAAGACATCATAAATGCGATAAAGACATTATAAATGTGATAAAGACATGATGAATGCGATAAAGACATTATTATAAATGCGATGATGACATTATAAATGCGATAAAGACATTATATAAATGCGATAAAGACATTATAAAAAATGCGATGATGACATTATAAATGCGATAAAGACATTATATAAATGCGATGAAGACATTATAAATGCGATGAAGACATTATAAATGCGATAGTAGACATTAGAAACGCGATATAAAACATTATAAATGCGACAATGACATTATAAATGTGATGTAAGACATTATAAATGTGATGTAAGACATTATAAATGCGACAATGACATTATATAAATGCTATATTGACATTATAAATGCGATAATGACATTATAAATGCAACAATGACATTATATAAATGCGATAAAGATATTATAAATGCGATAATGACATTATATAAATGCGATAAAGACATTATAAATGTGATAATGACATTATATAAATACGATAATGACATTATATAAATACGATAATGACATTATAAATGCGACAATGACATTATGAAATCATCAACTTTTATTAAGGATTAAATTTTGGCTATGAGGGAGCCTACAAACAAGCATACCATATATAGTGTTTTGTAAATTTCATGATCTTCGGGATATTCACCTTTCATGTTCAGACTGCAGGGCGGGACCAAACTTTCTAAAAAGTGTTTATGTGTAAAACATTTCAATAGCATTTTCTTTAATGCTATTGATACCGACATTAAGACTAAATACGTATGGGTATCTAAAAGGAGCAGGTAGTTCTTTTATCAATTTCTAAATTTCATGATCCCAGGGGTAGGGTTTTAGTTCACGGGGCAGGTTGGGCCAAAATGATCATAATCACTATAATTATATTTTTATATTTATCAACAGTTTATATTTCAACATAGTTAACATTTTCATGACGTTTTTTTCCCATCCATATCTCTAATTTCCTTATAGAAAATGTACTATTTAGCTGTGTAATTATTTTAAAAAAATAATGCATGAAATTTCCTCTCCTTCTGTATCTACTCATTAACAATACCGACATAATGTAAGAGTTTCGCTAAGCACTTTTCAGTACATGTACAGTATGATGCAATAAGTATTCGTACAAAATTGCGGCGTGTTTACATTCGCGACGGAATTAGGTCAGAATAAAACTGTTGGTATGCCGTTTCTAAAAATAATAAAAGAAACTAAACTTAACTAATACTTTGTCAAATGTCCTTTCAATCTATAACACTCAATAATCTTTGAGGAATCGATCGATATAGGCTTCTAACATAGTCTACCGTGACCCCTGTCCAGATGTCCTGAATCTCTCGAAAGAGGGTATCCCTACTCCTGATCCTCCCAACTCGTGTCTGAAGCTTTCTTTGTAGTAGCAACCACATATTCTCGATGATATTGAGATCTGGACTCTGTGCTGGCCAACTCATGGTGGTAACATTGTTTCTGTGCAGAAATTCCTGGGTGCTTCTAGCCCGATGTACCTGAGCGTTTTCCTGCTGAAATATGTAATTTTCAGCGGGGAAATGACGGGTTATAACTGGCCACAAGTTCTCATCAATGATCTCCTGATATTTCTCAGCGTTTATATTGCCATTCACAGACGTGATAGTCCCCACACCTTCCCATGTCACACACCCCCAAATCATCACTTCATAACATGGCTTACTTTGTCGTGGTGTCACTAAATCAGGCCGCCATCCCTCATCCTTTTTGCGCCATACTTACACACGGGAATCATGTCCTATCATGATTTCAGATTCGTCCGAAAAAATAACTCTGTTCCAATAGTTTTCTACTGTCAATCGTCTCTTTTCCCTGCACCAAGACAATCTTTTTTCCTGTTAACATCCTTCACAAACACTTTCTTCTTAGACACTCGCCTCGAGAAACCATGTTTATGGAGATGAAGATGAAGTTTGGTGTCTTCCTCTGAACCTCTCTGTTCAATACGTTTTTTCACGCTTGAAATCGTCGTATGAGGAATTCCTAACAGCTCTGACACTTTCCGAGTAGAATTTCCCTGGTCTAAGAGATTCCATATAACATTCTTTACATCGCTTGATAACTCTTTCCCCTTTCTACCCATCTCGCTTTCACTTGTATATTTCCGGAAATATAGCAGACGATAACAAAACCATGTGACACATGGAATGCCACATGACTAAACAATGTTATAAATAACTAACGGAATCCCGACGCTATTTAAAAACTATTTCATACTCCGTTAAATCTATTGGCTGCAAGCGCGAATGTAAACACACCGCCATTTTGTACGAGTATTTATTGCATCATACTGCACTTCTTTTATCCAACCAGTTTTGAACCCATTCAGAATGTGGCCCCTTCCTCCATTTTACCAATTACGGGGGAGAGGAACGGTCGTGGTTTCTGGTCCACAGTTTCACCCGGTGTCCCGGCGATACACGCTACAGAAACGTTCCTTCACAGTATCACCTTACCTTCCTCTTTACCCGGTGTCCCGGCGATACACGCTATAGAAACGTTCCTTCACTGGTTTTCAGAGTGATTATATAAACTGTTTAAAACGGATGCATATTTCCATCCAAATGAAATGATTCTTATAATTTTCTTTTATTTACCAATGAATTCAAAATATTATGATTTATAAATATTAGTAATCTGCCTTTTTTAAATTGATTGTTTAATCAAATTTGCATCACCTACATTAAATATAAATCCCTTTTAACTCTGTACAGACGTTTAATACATACACATCTATATACGGTAAACTTTAAAGGAAGATAACCCACGTGTGTCGAGAGAGCGGAGTGATAATACAGCACTGCCTGTGTTATTGTTCTATACGTATTTTCTTAATGAAAGGTGAAGATAACGAACAGTGATCAATCTCATAACACCTATTAAGGTGAAGATAACGAACAGTGATCAATCTCATAACACCTATTAAGGTGAAGATAACGAACAGTGATCAATCTCATAACACCTATTAAGGTGAAGATAACGAACAGTGATCAATCTCATAACTCCTATTAAGGTGAAGATAACGAACAGTGATCAATCTCATAACACCTATTAAGGTGAAGATAACGAACAGTGATCAATCTCATAACTCCTATTAAGGTGAAGATAACGAACAGTGATCAATCTCATAACACCTATTAAGGTGAAGATAACGAACAGTGATCAATCTCATAACACCTATTAAGGTGAAGATAACGAACAGTGATCAATCTCATAACTCCTATTAAGGTGAAGATAACGAACAGTGATCAATCTCATAACTCCTACAAGCAATACAAAATAGATAGTTGGGCAAACACGGACCCCTGAACATACCAGAGGTGGGATCAGCTGCCTAGGAGGAGTAAGGTTCCCCTGTCGATCGGTCACATCCGCCGTGAGCCCTATATCCTGATCAGGTAAACAGAGTTATACGTAGTCAAAATCAGTGTGCCAAGAACGGTCAAACAGTTGTCATGAAACACGTCAGACAGCATTATATGTAATATATGAAACACTCATAAATTTAATTCATAAAATGATTTCTGCTGAACCTTTCTAACTTAGAATTTACACTTTATATTTACACTAATTATAATAAAAGTATTTAACTTACCAAAATTATGGACTTTATGCCATTTTGATGTTTCATATCTTTTTCCGCGCAGGACTTTGGTTTACGTCACTTTCAGTTATATGGTGGCGCCCAGTTTTTATTGGTGGAAGAGAGAACCCAGATACAATGTACTTGAGAAGAGACCACCGACCTTCCGAAAGTAAACTGGGAAACTTTCTCACTTACCGGAGCGGGGTTCGAACTTACGGCGTCCCGGTCACGAAGTAAACGATATAATAGTGAACTGCCGCGACCGCAACCGTGCGGGACTAGATGTAGATAACAGTGGTGTGTTTAGCGCAGGCGCACGACCCCTCACAAATATGATCCATTTTTTGATGAAGTATGTCCCCCAAAAAGTATATATGTATACGTTTTATTTTTAATTATCAAAACTCAGTAGTTTTAGGGGACTTTGCCCCTAGGCATGCCCCCCCCCCCCCCCACCAATGTTTTGCCCTGCACTCACTGGGGAGTCTCAATACCAGGGGCGGATCCAGGAATTGCGGTTTCGGGGGTTGGGGTGGGGGTGGGCACTTTATGAGGCAGAGGGTCCAAGGGCCTCCTTGAGCAAAGTCCTGGTGGGGGCCGTGGGGGCGAAGCCCCCGGAAATCTCCAGGATTTTACATATTTTATAGGGCTTGAAATATGTGTCGTATTTAGTCATTCGTACTAATTTCTATCATATTTGATAAGGTGAAATTAATAAAATGACGAAAATTTTAAGGGGTTTTGAAAAAAATTAAGTTCTCCCAATAAAAGTGATTCAAGAATTCAAAAGATTTTGTCATGTAGTTCTCCGGGGGAGGAAGAAACGATAGCTTCTTTTATCGTTTGGTACATTTTTCTAAACAAGATACCACGATTTACCTTAAATTTGAAACTTTTATGGGGGCCGCGCCCCCCTTAAATCCGCCATTGTAATACAGCCCCTCGATACTCATCCACCACCACCACCCCCCCCCCCACCACCACCACACCCCCTCAGGTAAGGGAGGTAATTAGGGTAATGCTTATATCTAATATTCACATACGTCACCATCCGTTGTTTTGTTATTGTCTATTTTTTTTTTTTTATTTCAGCAAACGGATACAACTCTACAAATTCAGAAAATTCTCCATCGGAAGAAAATGATCACGTGATTCTGATCGTCATAGGCGTGAGTGGGGTGGTCGTCATCATCCTCGTTGTCGTGGTGATTGTTGTCAAGAAACGCCGGAAGTCCAGCAGCCGGGGGAGACGGCGCCCGAAAATCCGATACAATAAACCGTCGGGTGGGACCTCCGACAGTTAAGGATGAGTACCGAGGTGTTCCGAGTGAAGGAATAACTTGTGTTGCGTCCATACATGTATGTGAACTGTGAGAGTTTGTGTTAGTGTGTGTGTGTGTTAATGTGAATCGAAACAACGCCATCTTGTGGCAAGATTGAATGTAAATTGTTTAAGAATTGGACGTCATCTCAGCACACACCGTTTTGCTGACGTCACAACCCGTTTTGCTGACATCAAGAATTGTATACAGAGTGTTTTAATTCATGTAATCAGCACCTACTTCATATCATTTTTAAATGAATAAATTATTCGCTTCAATTAAAACATAGACCACTATTCAGAAAATGAGATGAAATACAAAAGTTTCCAAAGTTTGCGATCAAATGTGACCTCCGTCCAAAGAATTTACTTTTTTCTGTTCCATAGCTGTACGAAAACCCCATTTCTTGATAATCCCCCCCCCCCAACCCCATCTCAATCGGTCATTGTATTTGATATCCCTGGTAATTCGTGACAATTATGTGAACTCTGTGGCCGAGTAGTTAGAGCATCGCGCTCAAAATCACACAGCCTCTCACCTCTGTCGGTGCGGGTTCGAATCCCGCTCGTGCCGGTAAGTTAGAAAGTTTCCCAGTTTACTTTCGGAAGGTCGGTGGCCTCGTCCCAGGTACATTGTATCTGCGTTCTCTCTTCCACCAATAAAAACTGGGCGTCACCAGATAACTGAAAAATGGTTGAGTGTGGCGGAAAACAGCAAAACATAATACTAACATAATAAACAGCATTATACGATGTCAATAACTTAGTACATCCCATGCCGTGGCAGTTCTGTAAAACGCCCCATACTCTGACATGCCGTTGTTGTTCCGTTTAACACCCCTTTACTCTAGTGGCTCTAACCATCGCATGTGGTGGTGCTTCCGTTTACTACACACACACCCTTCCCTTTCTCTTACTCTGGTAATTCTGTCAACCCTTCTGTCGTGGTATTCCAATTAACACTCCCATATTCTGATAATTCTATTCTCGTGCATGACGTGGTGGTTCTGTTTAACACCCCCATTCTTTGATACCTGTCAGTCTATTTACCCCCCCCCCCGGTCGTAGCAGTTCAGTTTAACACCCACCACATACCCGGGTAATTCTAACATGTATACCCTGGTAATTTTAATTAACTCTTCCGTTAAACACCCGTCCCATACTCTAGTAATTAATTCAACCCCCATGCCGTGGTAGTTCCATTCAACACCTCCATACTTCTCCAATTCTATTTATATCCTTATAACCTGGTTATTCTATTTATATCCTTATAACCTGGTTATTCTATTTATATCCTTATAACCTGGTTATTCTATTTATATCCTTATAACCTGGTTATTCTATTTATATCCCATAGCGTATCATTTCCATTTAACACTCCTATATTCTGGTAATTCTATTTAACACCCCTGGTAAATCTACGTCACTCACGCTTCGTGATTAAATTATATTCAATATACGTTTTTTATGTATAACAATTTGTCGTCTACAGCATAATAAAGAAACAACGAAATGCCCCTGAGCGGGTCTCAATGAAAGTTGGCAATTCGATCTCGATCTTAATGTATGACCTTCATGAAATGACGTCATGTTAACCTTGAGCCTTTGGTGTTTCTTTTTTATTGCGCATCAGAGTTGCACACAGTCACAACGTCAGATATCTCTTGACTTTCGACCTCGGAGTATATGTGTCGTACTAAACAGTATTGTATTCGATGTTGGAAACCAGACCGACATTTTGTCAGTATGATGGACATCACGGAAGAACAGAATTTCGTGTACAGTATGTGGTGGTAGGAAAATAATTGTATGTTAAAAAATGAAATATAACTCCTTTCATTGCTCAAATGGTTGGGTCTCTCACTAACAGTCGTCCACACTTTCGCGTCGCCATGTAATTCATTCAACTTTTGCAACGTCACGTGATCACAAATATTTTGAAATGAGGCGTGAGAGTAAGTCAACGACAAACAAGATAATTTTGTTGCAAAGCGGTCGCTAAAAATCTAACTCCGAAGAAACATATGAAAATTCTAATATGAAATACTTTATTTAAAAATGGAAAACAGAATTAAGATACAATTTAATTTGAGTACTTCCTTAAAAAGGTCTCATCCCATCTCTTTTGTAAGATCCCGTAAGAGTTTAAATAGAGTGTGAGTACCGGTATCATTTTCTTTTGTAAGATCCCGTAAGAGTTTAAATAGAGTGTGAGTACCGGTATCATTTTCTTTTGTAAGATCCCGTAAGAGTTTAAATAGAGTGTGAGTACCGGTATCATTTTCTTTTGTAAGATCCCGTAAGAGTTTAAATAGAGTGTGAGTACCGGTATCATTTTCTTTAGATTTCAATATTGGGTGTTTTTGTTAAAGATTGCAACAGAACTTTAGAAATAATTCATTTTAAAATCAGCAGGTGCGCGTCAAAAGATTTTAAACTTACAAGTACAACATGTACATATCGAGGAAGGAGACATCACATAAGAAAATACGGACCTCACCAGTGGCGGATTTAAGGGGGGCAGCCGGCGCCCCGCCCCCCCCCCCCCTAAAATTTTCAAATTCAAGATAAATAGTGGTATCTTTTTTACTAAACGATAAAAGAAGCAATAATTTCTTCCACTCACGGAGAAATAAATGACAAAATCTTTTGATTTCTTGAATTTATTGGGAGAACTTTATTAATTTCAACATATCAAAAATAGAAAAATGTATAAATGACTTAAGTGGGAGCCCTATGTAAAATCTGTAAAATCCAGCAGCTTCCTGTCTAAGTGACACCCCCCGTAACCGCAATTACTGGATCCGCCCCTCGTCTGTCTGTGAAAAAAATGCTAGATAGACAGCAACGTTGTCAAACAGGATTGGACGAAATTTAAAATTTGAAACATTAATTATTGGATAATTACACCAGATTTCATTATCAAAATACATTTAAACAGTTGAACAAGGGACGTTTTTGAGCCTTGCCCCCTTTTGCCCCCTGGGGACCTAAAGGTGACCAATTCGTCCATGCTTATAATACAACTTGCTTAAGTCACAGAGAAACAGGGAGATTCAGAATAAGACACAGAGACAGAGATAGACGGAGATACAGTGATAGAGAGGCAGACACGGAGACAGGGAGGGATAGAGAGAGAGAGAGAGAGAAAGAGAGAGACAGAGACAGAGAGAGAGAGAGACAGAGAGAGATAGAGATAGGGAGACAGAGAGAGACAGAGACAGAGAAATAGAGAGAGGGAGACAGAGAGAGAGACAGACAGAGACAGAGAAATAGAGAGAGAGAGAGAGAGAGAGACAGACAGAGACAGAGAAATAGAGAGAGGGAGACAGAGAGAGACAGACAGAGACAGAGAAATAGAGAGGGAGACAGAGAGAGACAGACAGAGATAGAGAGAGGGAGACAGAGAAAGACAGACAGAGACAGAGAAATAGAGAGAGGGAGACAGAGAGAGACAGACAGAGATAGAGAGAGGGAGACAGAGAAAGACAGACAGAGACAGAGAAATAGAGAGAGGGAGACAGAGAGAGACAGACAGAGACAGAGAAATAGAGAGAGAGAGACAGACAGAGACAGACAGAGACAGAGAAATAGAGAGAGAGAGAGACAGACAGAGACAGAGAAATAGACAGAGAGAGGGAGACAGAGAGACAGACAGAGATAGAGAGAGGGAGACAGAGAGAGAGACAGACAGAGATAGAGAGAGGGAGACAGAGAGAGAGACAGACAGAGATAGAGAGAGGGAGACAGACAGAGACAGAGAAATAGAGAGAGAGAGACAGACAGAGATAGAGAAATAGACAGAGAAATAGACAGAGAGAGACAGACAGAGACAGAGAAATAGAGAGAGAGAGACAGACAGAGACAGACAGACAGAGAGAGAGGGAGACAGAGAGAGACGGACAGAGACAGAGAAATAGAGAGAGGGAGACAGAGAGAGACAGACAGAGATAGAGAGAGGGAGACAGAGAGGCAGACACGGAGACAGGGAAAGAGAGAGAGGGAGACAGAGAGAGAGACAGACAGAGACAGAGAGAGACACACAGAGAGAGGGGGGATAGAAAGATTTAGAGAGAGAGAGAGAGAGAGAATGAAAGAGAGACAGATACAGAGAGTTAGACAGAGATGGACAGCGAAATAAACAGAGAGAAAGAAAAATAGACTAACTGAGAGAGACAGAGAGAGGGAGAATGAGACCAAGCAAAAGAGAAAGAATGAGAGAGACAGAGAGAGACAGATAAACAGGCAGAGAGAGAGAGAAAAGAGAGAGAGAGAACGCACAAGAGAGGGATAAAGAGAGAAAGAGAGAGACAGACTTGGCGAAGTACAGTCTGGAACAAGATAGAACCTCGTGTTTGTGTAACGTAGGATAAACTGATATAGTTATGGCTGGAAATTACAGAGTTAGGTCAATACCCCAGGCCTATATTCTGTTTCACATAGTCAGTATGTACGTTGTTATGACTCCTTATTTTGTTTACACCATTAAGCTAATTGGTTATTTATTGCATCGCCCCGCTTGGACGACTATTTGTCAATAGAGTGTGCACACTCACACGCGCACTGAGTTCCTGCAATATGAAAGTATACGCATATTAATCTTCAATGCCTCCCCCCCTCACAGCCCCCCCCCCCCCCCCACCTGATAAAAACACCACAGCCAAAGGTAAACAAACTTTAGATCAATATGAAAGAAATCTCTCTCTCTCTCTCTCTCTCTCTCTCTCTCTCTCTCTCTCTCTCTCTCTCCAATTTTCGGGACGACCTGTCCCTTCCTCAAGACAAACGAAAGTGTACATAAGGTGGCCAAAAAAAAAAAAAAGACCAAAAAACCCCCAAAACAAAAAATAAATAATAAACACTAGCACTAAAACGACACCAATTCTACAAATAAATAATAAGCACTAGCACTAAAACGACACCAAACCTGCAAATAAATAATAAGCACTAGCACTAAAACGACACCAAACCAACAAATGTATGTACACTGCTAACTACATGTTTATTGTTTTTAGCTTGTTAGTCAGTGTTTTGTAGGGAGCGAATTAGAACACATCTTATTCATCCAATGGACTTATCCTAAATGTGCGACACACGAACGACAACACGAGGTAATCAGTGCGCGCTGTGGTTCTCTCGTTACTATGCACTAAGAATGAATAGAATGTCAAAGAAAACATGGGAAAAAACCCAAAAAACTAATAGATAATAAATAAAAATATTCAACGAAAGATTAATAAATTATAATTAACAGAGCATACAATAAATGCTAAAAAGTAATAAATGTAATGTTGACTACGGATTACAGCGGGTGTGACTGGTCGACTGGGGATCCTCACTCCTTCTAGGCACCTGATCCCCATCTCTGGTGTGTCCAGGGTCCGTGTGTGTACTTCTGATAATTTTGTGTCGTTTATAACATGTTTGATCACTGTTCGTTATTTTTACTTGTTGATCCATTAATATAAAACAGATAATGTGCAGGAAACATTTTATTTAAACTTCAATAGCATGAGTTATCATTCTTCCAAGCAATTATACCATAACGTCTCCATATGAGTGAAATATTATCGGGTTAAACAGTACACAAGCAATTATTGATGTTCGCATTGTGTTAAGGAGCATCGTAAAATGATATTGTGTCCTTAAGTGACATTCTCATTCGGCAGTCTTCGGCAGATTCCGGTACCCCACATCTAGATGGAATTGAACGAGGTGATCCGAGTGGTCACATTGTGTCATTAAGTATTTTTGCGTCATTAAATATTATTTCGTCATTAAAGCTCCTTTCACACATTTACGGATCAGGAACCGGTCGACGCCAGATGCAAAATTCTAGTCATCCAAGGTGATCCGGCGTCTTTGGGTTCTGTGACGTGGTAATTCCGATGTCAGCAAGGTTGTATCACGATGCAGACACGGAAAACGCCGGTTTCCCTACGGATAAGCACGGTAGCTACCCGTATGTCCCCGGAAAAAAAAATCCCGGTTAGTGCCGGCTTGATCACGGCGCGTATGGAAGATCACAGTTTCTGCCGGTGCATCCACGATTGTTTCACTGAGATACACCGATGTTCTTGGATGATCAAGGTTTTTCTCCCCTGCGTTTATCGCGACTGTCCATGTAGTTACCGGGAACAATCCGTGTACAAAACGTAGACATTCGTGTTCTTCAGCAGAAAAGTTTCGTACACGGTTGACCCCGGACTATACACGGTTACTTCAGTGGGTACATGGTCTTCTCGGTTGATACACGGGCCTCTTGATTGATACACGGAGGTACACAGTACTTATACGGATCAATACGGGGGATTTTCTTCCGGGGAGATCCGGTGAAAAACTCAACATGATGATTTTTTCCCGGTTTGGTGTTACCAAGCCGGATGACCCCGAACGATGCTGGGATGCATATACGGTTTGTACAGGGTGATGGCGGATTGTCATGGACCACCACGGATTGACAATCCGGGATGATCCGGCGTCTCATTCATTAATGTGTGAACGGGGCTCAAGTTTCATTGCGTCATTAACTGCTATTGCGTCATCAAGTGCCATTGCATCTTTGAATGTCATTGCTTCATTAAGCGTTATTGTGTCATAAGTGGCATTGCATTATTAAGTGACATCGTGTCATTAAGTTTTATTGTGTCAGTAGGTGCTATTGTATCATTAAGTGACATTTTGTCATAAGTGACATTTTGTCATTAAGTGCTATTACGTCATTAAGTTTTATTCCGTGGCTTTGCGTCATTGACTGTCATTGCGTCTTTGTTATTTTCGTCATTAAGTGACATTACGTCATTAAGTGTTATTTGTATCATTAAGTATCACTGTGTTATTAATTGAGTCATTTGATGTCATTGCGCCATTATGTTATTTTGCGTAATGAAGTGACATTACGACATTAAGTGACATTACGACATTAAGTGACATTACGACATTAAGTGTCATTACGACATTAAGTGACATTACGACATTAAGTGTCATTACGACATTAAGTGACATTACGACATTGAGTGACATTACGACATTAAGTGACATTACGACATTGAGTGTCATTACGACATTAAGTGTCATTACGACATTAAGTGACATTACGACATTAAGTGTCATTACGACATTAAGTGACATTACGACATTGAGTGTCATTACGACATTAAGTGTCATTACGACATTAAGTGACATTACGACATTAAGTGTCATTACGATATTAAGTGACATTACGACATTAAGTGTCATTACGACATTAAGTGTCATTACGACATTAAGTGACATTACGACATTAAGTGACATTTGAATCATTAAGTGTCATTACGACATTAAGTAACATTACGACATTAAGTGACATTTGAATCATTACGACATTTAGTGACATTACGATATTAAGTGACATTACGACATTAAGTGACATTACGACATTAAGTGACATTACGACATTAAGTGTCATTTGAATCATTAAGTGACATTACGACATTAAGTGTCATTTGAATCATTAAGTGTCATTACGACATTAAGTGACATTACGACATTAAGTGACATTTGATCATTAAGTGACATTACGACATTAAGTGACATTACGACATTAAGTGACATTTGAATCATTAAGTGACATTACGACATTAAGTGACATTACGACATTAAGTGTCATTACGACATTAAGTGTCATTTGAATCATTAAGTGACATTACGACATTAAGTGACGTTACGACATTAAGTGTCATTACGACATTAAGTGTCATTACGACATTAAGTGTCATTACGACATTAAGTGTCATTACGACATTAAGTGACATTACGACATTAAGTGTCATTACGACATTAAGTGTCATTACGACATTGAGTGTCATTACGACATTAAGTGACATTACGACATTAAGTGACATTAAATGTCATTACGACATTAAGTGTCATTACGACATTAAGTGTCATTTGAATCATTAAGTGACATTACGACATTAAGTGTCATTACGATATTAAGTGCCATTACGACATTAAGTGACATTACGACATTAAGTGACATTACGACATTGAGTGTCATTACGACATTAAGTGTCATTACGACATTAAGTGTCATTTGAATCATTAAGTGACATTACGACATTAAGTGACATTACGACATTAAGTGTCATTACGACATTAAGTGACATTACAACATTAAGTGTCATTACGACATTAAGTGTCATTTGAATCATTAAGTGATATTACGACATTAAGTGACATTACGACATTAAGTGTCATTACGACATTAAGTGACACTACGACATTAAGTGACATTACGATATTAAGTGTCATTAAGTGTCATTACGACATTAAGTGACATTACGACATTAAGTGACATTAAGTGTCATTACGACATTAAGTGACATTAAGTGTCATTTGAATCATTAAGTGACATTACGACATTAAGTGACATTACGACATTAAGTGACATTACGACATTAAGTGACATTACGACATTAAATGACATTACGACATTAAGTGTCATTACGACATTAAGTGTCATTTGAATCATTAAGTGACATTACGACATTAAGTGACATTACGACATTAAGTGTCATTTGAATCATTAAGTGACATTACGACATTAAGTGACATTACGACATTAAGTGACATTACGACATTAATGTCATTACGACATTAAGTGTCATTACGACATTAAGTGTCATTTGAATCATTAAGTGACATTACGACATTAAGTGACATTACGACATTAAGTGACATTACGACATTAAGTGTCATTACGACATTAAGTGTCATTACGACATTAAGTGTCATTACGACATTAAGTGACATTAAGTGTCATTACGACATTAAGTGTCATTACGACATTAAGTGACATTACATTAAGTGACATTACGACATTAAGTGTCATTACGACATTAAGTGTCATTACGACATTAAGTGACATTACGACATTAAGTGTCATTACCACATTAAGTGATATTACGACATTATGTGTCATTACGACATTAAGTGTCATTTGAATCATTAAGTGACATTACGACATTAAGTGTCATTACGACATTAAGTGACATTACGACATTAAGTGTCATTACCACATTAAGTGACATTACGACATTAAGTGACATTACGACATTAAGTGTCATTTGAATCATTAAGTGACATTACGACATTAAGTGACATTACGACATTAAGTGTCATTACGACATTAAGTGTCATTACGACATTATGTGTCATTACGACATTAAGTGACATTACGACATTAAGTGTCATTACGACATTAAGTGTCATTTGAATCATTAAGTGACATTACGATATTAAGTGACATTACGACATTAAGTGACATTACGACATTAAGTGACATTACGACATTAAGTGTCATTACGACATTAAGTGACATTACGACATTAAGTGTCATTACGACATTAAGTGTCATTACGACATTAAGTGTCATTTGAATCATTAAGTGACATTACGACATTAAGTGACATTACGACATTAAGTGTCATTACGACATTAAGTGACATTACGACATTAAGTGACATTACGACATTAAGGTAGAGATTGATAGGTTGATGCTAAAAAAATTAACCATTGAATTTTTTTTATTTTGATATATGTTTATGATGAAGCTTCGATATAAAACATAATAAAAAATCAATGTAGGTAATCGACCTTGTTTTTGAGAAATATGACGATTTTAACAACACCTTCTTTAGTCCTTGTAAAGCGTAAAAAGTGAAGAAAAATAAGTAGAGAGCATTATACAAATAGAGCTATAACATTTTTATTGTAAAAAGGATCATAACTTGTCATATATGGTTCTAAACAACCTTTCACATAATTGTATATTACACATCAATTTCAAGTTCAGCAATCATTATTAACATGCAACAACATTACTTCAACAGAGCTACACTGGCCAATTACCTTAAAACAGTGCACAATATTTGCACACAGGGTCATACCTTTGCTTAAGCTGCAAAAAAATTACCCATCAAATTTCTTATTTTATTTCATTAAGTGGTCAGTCTATTAGTAAGTAAAATATATGAAAAAAATTATACACCATAATGGGGTTCAATATGGAACTAGCAAAATATTCCTAACCCCACCCCCTTTTAACAAACTACACATTTTCGTAAGAAAAAGGGTTATTAAAAGATGTTGTAAACAATCCATCAAAAACAGCTTGCTGAAATTCGAAGATTCTTTGTAATACCTTTTTTAAATTAATAAATATAATACAGAAAGTATGTATTTCAAATTTTAGCTTATATTTTGTTGTAGTTCTCGTTGTTGACCTTTGTGCACTTACACTCAGAATATAGATTTATCATACGTCATCATATTTGATGATTAATATCAAGAGTTTTCCCAAATAAAAATCCCCACAAAAAATTGAAATACAATTTATATTTGTTAAAACAAATGTCTCCATTACATCCCAACCCCTTTAATATACTGCATGGTATGGAGGAGAAAGAATGAGCAGGAACATAGACGTCATGAATTGCACTCCGTGCATTGAGAAGAAAGATTCAGCCAGCAGAGATAAACAACTGACCTTTTTATAACTTAGAATGTTTAAGCATTCCCAAATTACCTCTTTGAAAATTGAACATGACAATAAGAAGGTTTCTATAAGCTATTTCTGGGGCGGATCAGGAATTGAAGTTGGGAGGGGGGGGGTGCAACTGTATGAGGCAGGGGTCTGGGGGCCGCCTTGAAGGGGGGGGGGGCGATTCCCCAGAAACTCCTGGATTTTACATATTTTTTAGGGTTTAAAATATGTCTCCTATGTAGTCATTTTTATTATTTTCTGTCATTTTTAATAAGGTGAAATTAATAAAATAACGCAAATTTTAAGGGTTTTTGGAAAAAGTAGCAGTTCTCCCACTAAAAGTAATTCAATAAATCAAAAGATTTTGTCAGACATTTATTTCTCTGAGAGTGGAGGAAATTATGGATTCTTTTATCGTATATATTTCTCTAAACAAGAGACCACAATTTACTTTAAACTTGAAAATTTTAGGGGGGCTCGCGCCGGTTAAAGTTATAAAATTGGTATTTTATTTTCATTTAGAAATGTTTACTGATTTTGATATATCAAAAACTTAGAATAATCAACAATGACACTTCCTCTATATTTATACAATATTATTGTCTTTAAAAAAGACATGTAATACATGAGTACATGTACTTGTTTTCCATTAAATTCACACTTTAGTATGTTGCACAATATATCCATTGCTCTGGGCTCACAAATACATTATTGATTCTATCCAATTCCCACATTTTGCAGAAGTTCTTGAATTTTCTCTGTAACCTGTAAAGTTGTGGGGTCCAGGGGATATGACATCATCAATGTAAATGAAGTACCTGTTATAAAAAATATATTCTGTATATTCAAATATTGAAAAAAAGATGAATATCTAATATACTAAGAATTGTCTTTATAAATGTCTGGTGTTAAAATGAAAAATTCTATCTTACTAAGATAGAAAATATTGTACCTTTCTTGCTGATTTTCATGGCAAATTGCTGTTGAAGTTGTTGGCTGGAAGCCCATTTCAACTTGCACTGGTCCTTAGGATGATGCTTAGAAAAAAATCATCATAATTAATATTTGCACAGTCAGTATTAATCATTAATTATACTGTGTCAGACAGTGTCAATTTTAAAATTGTGTGTCTCAATGCATGTTTAGTGAACTTTAAAATGCTGATATATTGAAAATTACACACACAACATGTATTTTATTATGTTAATTTTTAAAATCTTGTCTGAAATCAGTATTACATATGTAACACTACATGTATGTTAAATGTGTGCAGTGCAGCAATGTGAACTCTTGCAGTAGTAGTACATCTGCATGATTGTTATTTATTTCATATTGTTATAGTTACCTTCTATTTAAACAGTACATACCCTCCCACCCCCGGGTCCTTAATGAGGTGAATAAACATCATAATTATCATATTACAATATGAGATGACAGATATGTTTTCATAAACTGCCAGTTCATTCTAATAATATCAAAACAAGTCAACTCTAGATTTATCAGACCTGTCTCCTTTACGGAGTGTGGGTCAAGAGAAGGACATACATATCTTATTTTCATACAATACATTTATTTGCCTATGAGGAGGGCTTGTGATTTTACAAATATTTTAAATAAAGTTTTGTAGACCTACATGCTTGCATGAAACACGAAACCCCAGATTTGAAATATCTCTTAGGTCAATGAAATTTCAAGATACTATAAGTACTATCAGTTATACCAAATAGAATTTTAGTGCAACCCCCCCCCCCCCCCCCCCAAACTTGTGATAGCCCTATTGTTTTTCAAATCTGGCATATGCATGACATCCATTTACAATTACATGCACATGTAGGAGTTATATTTTGGGCACATATGGAATACATAAATGCACAAAAAATGAAACAGCTCCAAATTGTGCGTTTATAGATGTTATTATAAAATCGCGTTGTGAAATAGCAGAGGAAAAGTGGGTTGAATACAAATTCAATTTGCCATTTTTTTCACTTACCAAACGAAATTATGATTTCGTTGTCCACGTTGAATGCATCCATCGAATTCCTCTTCTCAGAAGAAACTTTGTTTAAACTCTCAATGACTACATAAACAGTATTGAAACTCGCAGCACTCGGACATCACGATCACGCTACATCAACAAGTTTGTTTACGTAGCGCAGCTATGCATGGTGGTGAATTTCGTGAGGTAAAAAGTGCCATTCTGCACGGACGAAACATTTAGTCCACTATTCTTACATTGACGTATTCCTAATCTAAACTATGGCCAAATTTCTATATCTTTTGTTGAGACGACCCTCTCAATCATCAGTCACAGCAACAACTTGTACTTTCGGAACCCCTTTTTGTTTTTCAACTACTCTATGGCGATGTACGGAATTCCGAAAAATAATTTCACGTGAAAATACACGATTTTTACTGATCACATGGTTGCTATCGGTCTCTACCTTAAGTGTCATTACGACATTAAGTGTCATTACGACATTAAGTGACATTACGACATTAAGTGACATTACGACATTAAGTGTCATTACGACATTAAGTGTCATTACGACATTAAGTGACATTTGAATCATTAAGTGACATTACGACATTAAGTGTCATTACGACATTAAGTGACATTATGACATTAAGTGTCATTTGAATCATTAAGTGACATTACGACATTAAGTGTCATTACGACATTAAGTGACATTATGACATTAAGTGTCATTTGAATCGTTAAGTGACATTACGACATTAAGTGTCATTACGACATTAAGTGACATTACGACATTAAGTGTCATTTGAATCGTTAAGTGACATTACGACATTAAGTGTCATTACGACATTAAGTGTCATTACGACATTAAGTGACATTAAGACATTAAGTGACATTATGACATTGAGTGACATTATGACATTAAGTGTCATTTGAATCATTAAGTGTCATTACGACATTAAGTGACATTTGAATCATTAAGTGACATTACGACATTAAGTGTCATTACGACATTAAGTGACATTATGACATTAAGTGACATTTGAATCATTAAGTGACATTACGACATTAAGTGTCATTACGACATTAAGTGTCATTACGACATTAAGTGTCATTTGAATCATTAAGTGACATTACGACATTAAGTGTCATTACGACATTAAGTGACATTATGACATTAAGTGACATTACGACATTAAGTGACATTTGAATCATTAAGTGACATTACGACATTAAGTGTCATTTGAATCATTAAGTGACATTACGACATTAAGTGTCATTTGAATCATTAAGTGACATTACGACATTAAATGACATTTGAATCATTAAGTGACATTACGACATTAAGTGTCATTTGAATCATTAAGTGACATTACGACATTAAGTGTCATTACGACATTAAGTGACATTACGACATTAAGTGTCATTACGACATTAAGTGTCATTACGACATTAAGTGACATTACGACATTAAGTGTCATTTGAATCATTAAGTGACATTACGACATTAAGTGACATTACGACATTAAGTGTCATTTGAATCATTAAGTGATATTACGACATTAAGTGTCATTACGACATTAAATGACATTACGACATTAAGTGTCATTACGACATTAAGTGTCATTTGAATCATTAAGTGACATTACGACATTAAGTGACATTACGACATTAAGTGTCATTACGACATTAAGTGACATTACGACATTAAGTGTCATTTGAATCATTAAGTATCACTGTGTTATTCAGTGGATTTGTGATTTTAGTCGTAATGTTGTCATGAAGTGACATTACATCGTTTAATGGCATTGTATTTGTAAGTTGTGTACCTATCGACAGTTGTCAAAGCCGTTTTCTATTCACCTTGATGAACAATGCAGTCAAGCATATCCATTTGTTTGCAAAAAATCACGTGTTACATAAGGGCAAAAAAGAACGAAATCCTACATCAAAAGAAAGATTATACACGACAAATTCTTTACATCTGAGAATAGTCGCGGTACGAGTCGAGAGGATCATCTTCTCTGTAAAGGCGAAGATAACGAACAGCGATCAATCTCATAACTCCTATAAGCGATGTAAAATAGAGAGTTGTACAAACACCGACCCCTGGAAGAAACTAGAGGTGGGATCAGGTGCCTGGGAAGAGTAAGGCATCCCCTGGCGACAAGTCACACCCGCCGTGAGGTCTCTATTTAGGAGGAGTAAGATTCGTTCAGTACAATTCTGTATTGAATAGCATTTGCTTTCACAAAATCTTATAGTAGACTGTAGACAGGGAGACTGTGGCAGTCGGACGGGGTCGATCACCGGTGGCCTGATTGACCAGTTCCTAGAGCACCTGAAGGATGGAGATTCAGGGGTCTGGGTTCGAATCTCGGTCTGGACCGTTGTATTTCCTCCCTACCAATTACAGCTGCTGTTGTAGACCAGCCCCAAGACTGACAGGTGAGAATGCCTGCCAGGAGATAAAGATCCTGGGTTGATGTATTCAAGGTGTGAAGACATTTAAAGAGGGGGTATTGGCAATAGGACAGGTTTGATCACCGCTTTCCGCTCGGTTAATAGTGCGCCTGATTGGAGATTCGGGGTGGCCCGGACTCAAATCCCGGTCTGCTTTGGTGCTTTTTTTCTTTCCTGTTACAGGGTGAATAGTCATGTTAAGATTTTGAGTCAAGCATTTGAACTTTGCGCAAGTTTTCTTTATGTATTGGACACAACCACTTGATGCAAACACAAAATAAACCACCAAGATACTAGTATGTAATTTTACTTTTCAAAATATTAATGTCACACTATAATATATATATATATATATATATATATATATATATATATATATATATATATATATGATAAATAACAATATCACACTATGATGCTGGTATGTAAATATAACAATGTTACACTATGTTTCATATCCACAGTTATTGTGTAGGGTTGACGATAACAACAAGTTTTTATACCCTCAATGGATCTACAGCTTCTAGAAAAACAAATTGCTGTTAGCGCTCGGGTTCAATCTTCATAACCTAACAATTTATAGCGCTCTGGCTCAATCTTCATAACCCAACAATTCATATCGCTCGGGCTCAATCTTCATAACCTAACAATTTATATCGCTCGGGCGCAATCTTCATAACCTAACAATTTATATTGCTCGGGCTCAATCTTCATAACCTAACAATTTATATCGCTCGGGCGCAATCTTCATAATATCGCTCGGGCTCAATCTTCATAACCTAACAATTTATATCGCTCGGGCTCAATCTGCATAACCTAACAATTCATGTCGTGTTATACACCTTCAAGTTTTAAGAATTGTTTTACTTTACACTGATGACCATGGTCCTTCCTTAAATCAGGAGTCTCGGGGAAATAAGTCGACGATTCTGAATGATGCTATAATCAATTATGTAAAGAAATAATCAACAGACATTAAGAACCATATAATGATAATTACGCATATCATCATAATATAATAAAGCAAGGACCACACTATAACGTTATCGGGCGCGAGGACAATTTGGTTTCTGTGCGAGGGATATTATATTATTGGCCATGTCATTAAAAGCTATCGGATGTTGACGTTTTCAGCGTTTATGGCTTTGATATTAGAGAGACCTGGTTTCCGAAATAAAAATTTGGAAAGTGAAAACGTATTTTGTGTTGAAGTGATTATTGATATATCAACGTCTCAGTCAGGATGTTAATGAAATATAACAGCCAAATCAACAGATGAGTTGCTAAGAGTAGCTAAGAATGTGGGGAATATCATACAATACGACTTCACAACGGGAAGTAGAAGGCGTGTAACAAATATGTAAAATTACATCAGTGTATAAAATGAAATAAATAAGTATTGATATAGAACATACTTCTTAACAACGACCAACAATAGCCTATTCAATTACATACCATTGTGACACATTTTCGCTTCAGTTCATACACAAAAAAACCGTGATGATGCCCGACAACTAATAAAAGCATTATTTAACGGTCATCTCTTCAGTTAGAAAATTGTAGTAAATACTCTGATAACAAATTAATATCTGATTTCTTCCTAAAGACTAATCGAATTTAGATTCACTCGCACAATAACTCTCTCTCTCTCTCTTTTTGTTCTCTGTCTCTCTCTCTGTCTGTCTCTCTCTCTCTCTCTCTCTCTCTCTCTCTCTCTCTCTCTCTCTCTCTCTCTCACTATACAAATTCAATGTACAATCATGTACTTGGACATTGAACAATTAAACCTGTAACAATTAGAGACACATGTATTCTTCGCCATTACACGTGTATTATACGTCATTACACGTGTACCATTCGTCATTACACGTGTATCAAACATCATGACACGTATTTCATAAGTCCACACATATGACCACACATATTATACAGTCATACGTCACGTGATATACATCCTGTAGGAGAGAACAAACGATGCAATTCGGTCGATCATTCAATAAATCATGCATTGACCGTTTTCAATAAATAATGAGAGAAGTATCCTGTTTATATCGACTGGTGCTGGTGAGTTTTATCTTTCTACCACTAGAAGGTTCATGCTAGTGAGCCATCTTTTGAATGTGTCCATTATCTTGTTCATGAGGCCGATATCGAGAATAACTGCTTTCTTCCCCCGCGGCAGCTGAACCTTCCCGGAGAGCACGTCTTCTTTCTTCACCTTTGGAGACTTGAATATTTTCAGTAAAATGTCTTTTCCGAAATTTCGGAACGTTTTGACGTGTTTGGTATTCTTGTGGACATTTGTCATCAACGCGGAACCGTTAGCATGCTTGAAAATTGGGGGCGACTCTATCTTGGGTATGACGTTATTCGATTTCCTTTCATCCTTGCCGTCCTGGGAGTCGGGTTTCTTTGGTACATCCCTGGTCAAAGAGAATGTCGATCCAGAGCGTTCCTGCGGTAAATTTTCGGTCTTTCGACTCGGCATCACCTTTATCAAGCGATGTACTGTGGGCAATTTTCCCTGAGAAGAGGAGATGGTAGGTGGAGTACTAGGAGTGGAGGTGTTTAGTGGAACAGTTGTGGTGGGTGTGAGAAGTGGAACTACTGAGACTGGATCTTTAACGTGATAGGGCGTGGACAGCATCACGTCGCTGGCGCCTATTTCTTGCAATGTCTGCGGCCGAACACTTTGTGTGTACGCTCCCTCTATCTGCTCTGGATCAGCCACATTGATGATGTCAGTCAGGGACTTTCTTTGTGTGAAATCCGGCGGAAAGAAAATCTGGTTGATTTTGTAGAAAGGAGTAGTCAGATCCCGCGGTATCGTCGGAACGTGGAAATCTGGGACTATGGTTACCGGTGTAGTTGTCATGGATGAAACTGTAGGTGTTGTCGGTGACGAAACTGTCGTTATGAGGGATGAAACCGTCGGTGTTGTCGGTGACGAAATCGTCGTTTTCAGGGATGAAACCGTCGGTGTTGTCGGTGACGAAACTGTGGTTGTTGATAAACGTTTTGTCACAACTTTGGAAGATATTGTTGTCTTTAGATCCGTCAGTTTTGGTGTTGGTACAGGAGACCGTTCATTAGAAGGAAATATTGAAGGAATCGGTGGAACGTCAGATCGGGTCATTTTTTCTTCTCTGTAGTCATCTGACGGCCCAGTTGCCTGAATATCCACCGTGGGGTTTGGTTGCGAAGGTGTATCACTAATAGGAGCATGGAAGGACAATTCTTCACTAGGAATCGGAGGCGGTATTGGAAGAAATGACGTCATAGGTAACGCAGTTTTAGTGCTCTTTGGATCACGTGTCGGACCAGAAAATTCCACATCGGTGGGTGAGACTCCCACGGTCTGCAGTATCGGATAGTATGTAGGTGTCGTGTCTTTGATTGGCTTCACCTTTTCTTCAGACATTTTCTTTAGATGATACGTTTTCTTGATATCACCGTCAACAAGGGTGTTTTCGAGATCTAGATTTGACTGAGCCTCGCTTTGAAAATGTCTTACATCCTCTCCACCCACATCTTTCAGATAAATGCCTGAAGTGCGATCCTTTGTAGCCAAAATAGTCGAGAGTGTAGTCATTTTAAGGTTACTGTTCGACAATTGCGGATACTCCTCCTTTTTTGTGGAAATCAAAACACGATTCTTTTCTGTGTTTCCTTTCTCACTTTTCAGTAGGAATTGGATTTTTGATTGACCATTTTTAAAAATGTCTCTAACATTCTCCAGCAAACTGTTCAGAACAAAATTGTGGTGCACTACATTCTTCACCTTTTGGTGATCAATGTTTTCTGTTGAATTTGTTTCATTGCTAGGGATATATGGCTCAAATGTTGGAAATTTATCATTCATGTAAATTTTCCCGCCATCCTGTTTGACTTTGATGCTGTTGAACTGCGCCACCTGGAAATTCGAAGACGAGTTTCCATATATTTCAGTGACGTTTTTTATTTTGTTCACATTTGTTATCACCGGATACTCTGTGGGGCCTTCCTCGTTGATTCTAATTTTAGCATTAATCCTGGTTTGTGCGTCTTCTGACGTTGTATTTGGAATCTCTTCGATATTTGAGGACGCGTTTCCGTGGAACTTTTTCTGGGTTTCATCGTCTCTAGATTTAATGCGTTGCATTGGATAGGTCGACGGAGTTTCCACTATATGAGTGGGTGCCACCTCTTGGGAATTGAATATTATCTTGGGTTGCCTGAGCTCTAGTTGAGTAGGTTGTCGTCTGGAATAGCCATCATATTTTTCGACTTTTTCATCTGGAAAGAATATCAGATACGGAACGACTTTAGGTATATTATCATCAGGCAGAGCATCCGCCGGAAGAACTGTATTGCTTTCCTCTGGTTGTCGTCTGTCCACGGATTTCGGTGTTTTCTCGATTTCTTTCTCTGCTGTCTTAGATTCTACATCCTGTTCAGTCATTGGAGTTTGGTAGTTAGGTGATCCGGGTGGTTTTGTAACCAGACTAGTTCCTGGTGACGGTTTCGTTCGTTGATAAGATTCAGTAATCGCTTTTTGGTTAAACCCCGATGTCAATTTCGAATCTTTGATAAGGTTTAATGTTGTTTCCCCTACAGACACCCGATGCTTATTCTTGGCCTTCCTAGGCTTTGGTTTCCTTGGTTTCCTCTTGCTGAGGCTTGTGAAAGGACTCGGTGCCGTGGCGGTGACAGATGGTCTCCTCCTGGACCAAAGAACTGTACTAAATTTTTTAAAATCATTTGGAGTTTTATTGAACGTGATTTTCTTGGAATCTTTAAAAGCAGGGGGAATTGGCGGTAGGGGATTGGTTGCCGCTGGTGTTGTCCCTGTAATTGTTGGTGTTGATGTTGTTGCTGCAGTTGGTGTTGCATTCGTTGAAGAATGACTTTTAATGAACATGATTATTCCAGATTGTTTGATATCAGGAGGAAGTGGAGGTAGAGGAACTGTTGCTGATACTATAGGCGCTGTAGTTGTTAATTCGGTTACAGTTGTTGTTTCGGTTGAAGGGACGGAACTTGAGACAACAAGAGATATTGGCGGTATAAGATCGATTTTTCTTGTCCTTATCACAGTTGTAGTCGTTGCTGCCTTTGGTGCTTTTGTTGAAGACGGATTTGGTATGCTAGTTGAAATGATTTCTGTTTGTGTTGAGATAGCTGATGTAGGTTGATAAACCATCCCGCTGGTAGTTGAATCCGCCACACGACTGTTAGTTTGATCCACTGTCGTTGATTCCGTGTCATCAATAGTAAACAGGGAGACGCTTACAGACTGTTGGAACGTTTGATAAGGATCCTCCAGATTGAAAAAGCTGCTGACGTTATTGGGTTTGTATTCAACGTCTTTATGAGGGTCCAGGATATCTTCAACATCGTCTGTAACTTTCGATAGAAAGAACTGGCCAAACAGGGACGATTTTAAACCCTCCAGAGGAATACCTGTTGGGTCCTTTCCAGAAATCTCCATGGGATTATGAATATTGATCATAGGACCTTCGATAGGGTTTATTCGTGTTTTTGCTTGTGTCTGTGTTGTTGTAGTTAAAGCTGCTTGTGTCTGTGGTGAAGTCTGTGTTGGTGTTGGAGGTGGTGTTCCTGATGGTGTATGTGGTGGCGTCTGTGGTGTAGTATGTGGTGAATTTTGTGGTGGTTTCTGTGGTGATGCTTGTGTTGTTGTTTGTAGTGGTGTCGTTTGTGGTGTCCCTGGGGATTCCTGTGGTGGTATCGGTTGTGTTTGCTGTGTTGTAGGTTCTTTTGTTGATGTTGTTGTTGCTGTTGTCACCAGTGGAGTGATAGTAGTTGACTTATATGATTGTACTTTCTCTGTTCGATTTTCAGATGGCTTCTTTTCAATAGGATATGGCAAATTTGAATACGTTTTTGACTTAACGGTACTATCAACAGAATTTAGCTTTTCAATGGTTGGTTTTTCAACATCTTTATTTTCAGCCTTCATTTTAGGTTTGAATATTATTATTTTCGGCGAGTGGAACCCATTCATTAAAGGTTTGGTTTCCGGAGGTTTATAGATGTGTATTTTTCTGAAAGGAATTCTGGTTTTCTGAGGTTTTTTATGTACATTCCCATTTTTAAGATATTTCCTGACATCCACCACTTCCGGTTGTGGACTGGATGTGGGAGGAGTTACCTCCACTCTTTTTTCTGTAGTTGTCGTCTTTCTGGTTGTTGTTGTTGTTGCTGGATAAGTTGTTGTGCTTAATTTTGTTGTCGTTGTTATTGTTGTTGTAGCGGTCGTTGTGCTAGCTACGTGCGATATTGTGTGTTTCGGTGCTATTGAACTTTGAGCAATAGTGGTGGAGATCTCGCTGTTTCTCGCACTCGGCGTGACTGCGATGAACTCTCGCTGTACATGATAAGCATCACTGTAGGGGTCTTTGATATTGACATTACACTGACACTTGTCTCGCGGGCAATCGTACTCACAACACTCCCGCCAACACCACGTGTCCATCTGGAAGCCGCGCTCTTCCCCTACACCAATACATCTGTAACACAAGGAAAGGAATATTAGGAGGAAACATCGACAGTGTTAATCCACACCCTTCTCCTGAACTTTCACACGCAATTAATACAACTCACACACCCCTCCTGAATTTACACACGCTATATAATTCTAATTCAAACACAACACCACACGACACAACACAACAACACAACACAACATAGTACTAGGAGTGGATAACGAGAACTTCAAACTGTCTGTGTGTAAGAGAGTAGCAATACCTGGAAAGCAGTTTACTTAAAAGTTATAATCAAAGAACTGAAAGTAATGATGGGAGTTGATTTAATGTAGTGTACTTACAATTATATGAACCGGGGGGAAAACACAGCCTAATTAGTTCAAAAGTGCTGCTATTAATAATCACGACGATAAACAATAGCCATTGTATATCTTTTCCGAATTTATTTTGATCTATTTTGACGAAGGGCGAGGTAGGAGTCCCCGCCCTTTTCACAAATAAATCTAGATAATATTAAATAACATACTTGTATGTGGAAAATGTAGAAACACGGACACCTAGACACACCAGAATCTTAACTATTTGTAATGCGACCAATAATCAAAATCAAATTTTACGAAAAGTACCTAATCTGACACTTGGGTTCAAGGCGGGTGTGATCGGTCGACAGGGGATGCTTACTCCTAAGCACCTGATCCCATCTCTGGTGTGTCCAGGGGTCCGTGTTTGCCCAACTCTCTATTTTGTATTGCTTGTATAAGTTATGAGATCGATCACTGTTCGTTATCTTCACCTTTCATTGATCACTGTTCATTATCTTCACCTTTCATTGTGAAATCCGTTTTGTTGGCCATCCCGACAATTATAAACATGATCTTATCTCGCGACCTGATCCTAGCATGGTGCAGATGAATGTGAACATGGTAGATTTATAAATATGATATGGACTTATTGCCAACCAAGGGGGACTTCATCTTGTGGCTGTTATATCATTAAATTGAATTCGACCACTACTGTACTAAATGAGAGGGACTTTGTTTAATCATCGGAGGGGGGTGGGGGGGGGGGGCACGTTATGGTGTGAAGTTGAAGATTTTGTGTTATGTTTATATTCAAATTATTCGAAATAGCATTTAAAGCAATTTTGATAAAGTTATTGTTCATTCCCATTTCATCACACTTATGCTATAATTCCCTATCATTTAAATCCCCAACATTCATTGTTGTAAGTCCTATGCTATAATTCCCTATCATTTAAATCCCCAACATTCATTGTTGTAAGTTCTATGCTATAATTCCCAATCATTTAAATCCCCAACATTCATTGTTGTAAGCGCTCGCCAAACGTCTAGATGCAATTTGTAAAATTCTTATTTGGAAAAAAGATATTTTCAGTGAGTTTCCTTTCTTCAAATTGAATTTTCACTAAAAAAAAGATTCCATGATTTATTTACAATGCAGTTGTAAAAATGTGTCATGTGACTGCTAGCTCCACCCATTGTGTCATGTGACTGCAAATGTCACCCATTGTGTATCTCTAATTATTGTACATTTGATTTCAAATTAAAAAACACCACAATGATGATAATAAACTGCAGTGAAAGTGTTGTCATTAGCAATCAGGAATAACTCTGATGACTACGTTTGTCATTAGCAATCAGGAACGATAACTCTAATGACTACGTTTGTCATCAGCTGTTAGGAACAATAACTCTTATGACTAAGATTGTCATTAGTTATCAGGAACGATAACTCTTATGACTATGATGGTCTTTAGCTATCAGGAACGATAACTCTGATTACCATGTTTAGGTATCAGGAACGATAACTTTAGTGACTGTGTTTAACATTAGCCATCAGGAACAACAACTCTGATGAAAGTGTTTGTCATCAGCTATCAGAAACGATAAATCTAGTGACTGTTTGTCATTAGCTAACAGGAACGATAGCTCTACTAAAAGTGTTGTCAACAGCAATCACGAAGTATAACTCTAATAAAAATGTTGTTATTGTCAATCATAAACGATAATTGTTATAACGGTGTTTTCATTAGCTATCAGGATCGATAATGTTTTGAGAACTAAATTCCAATCACACAAATATGTGCAATACAAGTACAGAAATGAAACACGGGAAGTATTGCTGTGCAGAGAAATATATTCTATTCACTAATTTAATTACACTGGAAACAGTTACCATTACTTACGGGTGTTCATTACACTGGAAACAGCTATCATTACTTACGGGTGTTCATTACACTGGAAACAGCTATCATTACTTACGGGTGTTCATTACACTGGAAACAGCTATCATTACTTACGGGTGTTTGCTACACTGGAAACAGCTATCATTACTTACGGGTGTTCATTACACTGGAAACAGCTATCATTACTTACGGGTGTTCATTACACTGGAAACAGCTATCATTACTTACGGGTGTTTGCTACACTGGAAACAGCTATCATTACTTACGGGTGTTCATTACACTGGAAACAGCTATCATTACTTACGGGTGTTTGCTACACTGGAAACAGCTATCATTACTTACGGGTGTTCATTACACTGGAAACAGCTATCATTACTTACGGGTGTTTGCTACACTGGAAACAGCTATCATTACTTACGGGTGTTTGCTACACTGGAAACAGCTATCATTACTTACGGGTGTTCATTACACTGGAAACAGCTATCATTACTTACGGGTGTTCATTACACTGGAAACAGCTATCATTACTTACGGGTGTTCATTACACTGGAAACAGCTATCATTACTTACGGGTGTTCATTACACTGGAAACAGCTATCATTACTTACGGGTGTTCATTACACTGGAAACAGCTATCATTACTTACGGGTGTTTGCTACACTGGAAACAGCTATCATTACTTACGGGTGTTTGCTACACTGGAAACAGCTATCATTACTTACGGGTGTTCATTACACTGGAAACAGCTATCATTACTTACGGGTGTTCATTACACTGGAAACAGCTATCATTACTTACGGGTGTTCATTACACTGGAAACAGCTATCATTACTTACGGGTGTTCATTACACTGGAAACAGCTATCATTACTTACGGGTGTTCATTACACTGGAAACAGCTATCATTACTTACGGGTGTTTGCTACACTGGAAACAGCTATCATTACTTACGGGTGTTTGCTACACTGGAAACAGCTATCATTACTTACGGGTGTTCATTACACTGGAAACAGCTATCATTACTTACGGGTTTTTGAAGTCTGTTGCTGGACAGCCGCAGTAACATCGACAGGGCGGACAGTTCCCCTTCCGACAGTTCACATCGCACCATTCATCCATACCGGGGTAGTGATTCCAGGTGGGTACCGCATGACACCTTCTACACTCCTCCCCTTCTCCATCTTTTGTAAAATTTAAACCCGCCAATAGGTGGGGCGAAATATCAGTGGTCCTTTTACTTATGTGGGATGAATGTGTAGGGCCCGTCTGGGGAGTATTTACTGCTTCAGTATCAATTTCTGACAAGTTTCCAATAGAAATATCAGCGCAGTTGATGTAGGTTTCCTGAAATCCGCACCCCAAACAACTGGTTCCGTTACTTAGCGTCCCCCAGTAGTTGCCTGCAACGATAAAAGCGATGATAAATGTGATGATAAAAGCGATTATAAATGTGATGATAAAAGCCAACAGTTGAATACGAATGTACATCTAGATACATGAACGAAGACAGAGATCGGGCTTGGATTTCTCAACAACAAAAAATCTCAAAGTTAAGCTTTTCTTTTATTTGAACAGTAACATTTTTAATTTAATCTCATACTGAAGTCAAAGTTTCTGGTTAGAGACAGTGGTGAATGTTTAATCTCATGTTTTGTTTCTCTGCGCTGTTTGTTTGTTTGTTGTTGTTGTTTTTTTGCGGTTACGTTGTTTGTTTGTTTTCTGTTTTTTGTTTGTTGTTACGTTGTCTGTTGTTACGTTGTCTGTTTGTTGTTACGTTGTCTGTTGTTACGTTGTCTGTTTGTTATGTTGTCTGTATGTTACGTTGTCTGTTTATTACGTTGTCCGTTGTTACGTTGTCTGTTTGTTGTTACGTTGTTTGTTTGTTGTTACGTTGTCTGTTGTTACGTTGTCTGTTGTTACGTTGTCTGTTTGTTGTTACGTTGTCTGTTGTTACGTTGTCTGTTTATTACGTTGTCTGTTTATTACGTTGTCTGTTGTTACGTTGTCTGTTTGTTGTTACGCTGTCTGTTTGTTGTTACGTTGTCTGTTTGTTGTTACGTTGTCTGTTTGTTGTTACGATGTCTGTTGTTACGTTGTTTGTAATTTATTTGTAATTTGTGCGCCCCGCCCCCTGTATTCAGGGGGAAATAACTCGAAAAGTCTTTCCATTTGACTGGAGTATTTTTTTAATTCATCAAACCTATGACTACATACCTCCCCAGTAGAAATCTTATCAGAACATGAATATCAGATCCCTCCACCCCCACCCCCACCCGCCGATTACTTCAACATGGAAATAACAGAAAGTTTCATTATGTGAGGAATCTTTAAAGCAATGCAAGCTGAAACTGTAAATACACTGTAAGTTGACAAAGACAAGAAGATATTGAATATGTATAATCGCATTGAAACAATAAACTCGTCAAATGAGCAGAAAATGTCGATTCATGAATTATTGTCTACCTCACAGTCATTCCTGTTCGTAATCTCCGATTTGCATTGACCTCGGGGGTCAACAGATAGAAAAAATGCGGAATAAAGGCACTGTGTAAGTGTCAGATTTCTAAACAATTTATCCAATATATGCCAATTTTATAGAAAATTCATTATCAAATTTCATTTCAGTAGCACATCTGCGTGCCTCTCACCTCCTTACACTTGTAATACATTAAAGCCATTCATGACATGATGTAATATATAAAAACAAACGAAATGTGTTTCCTCGCGTCAGTTTCCTTCTTTGGAAGACCTTGATCTCAGTAACCCGATTATGTCTGACAATGTTTCCGTGTCCGGGAAGCCGACGTTATGGCGGGAAGACGACGTTTTGTCGGGAAGACGACGGTATGGCGGGAAGACGGCGTTATGGCGGTTTATACGAAACGTTCATTGTATGTATAGTCTAAAGGAACATCCCCTTCTTTATTTTGCTGAATTTGTCATCAGATATTGGGTATTACATCAGTTACAGCAACAGGTGTTATTCCGTGCATAGTTATGTACATGAAAAATTCCGCCAGTCACAGTTTGCATTGCCTTCAATATTAGAATAAGGCCAAAATAAGATATATGTGCGTTTCCTATTTCACTTTTCCCAAAAAATTAGGCAGGGTAAATAAATAATACATTTTATTTTATTGAAACATTTTATTTTAAATCGTAGTTTCTGATGCACTAATTGAATACATGTTTATATACATTACAGAGACTTCTCAAACATTTTGAAGATTAATTGGAGTCAAATTAAAAATCAGAGAAACTCAAACAAGAAAAGAAAAAAAAAAATATATCCAATTTGAAAATTGTTGACTTTCATTCTATTTATATTTATTGTCAATAAAATCTTAAGGTTGGCAGGAAAACAGTAAGCAGGGTCGGGAAATCGGAAACACACATATATTTTATTTCTGCCTAAAATTTGACAACAGATAAACCTAGCCATTTTATTCATGGGATATGACTGCAATCAACGTTGACGATTTTTTAAATTTCAAAACCTGCACTCATCAATCACAAAATTCGTTATTTAAATATGCAATTCTATGAAATAAATCCGGGACGTTGAATTATTCTTGATTAAAACCTTCACAGCGATATCGCGTGCTGGTCTACACAATGGCGCGTCTATTCTACTAATCGTTGACCACCGAACCATAACTACATATACCTCAACCCTACAGAGTTATTTTTTCCCGCGGTGACCTTGACCCAGATACAAGAAAGAAACACTGTATGAATTCTTAAAAAATCGAGCATATTAAAAAGGAGGGAAAAACACAGACGGCCTGACGGACCGACAGCGCGTTCTGATGCCACAGTCACAAATTAATGAGCGATGATAATTAGAAATACATGATTCAGTCATTTATTTTTTCTAATTAATTACGTGATTAAGTTCGGTTTTTTTTTCTACATTAACCGCTAATTGACTGCTAGAATCCGTTTAATGGTTAGAAAACGAAGAACACCAATATTTTTTGGTTCGTTTTCTGTTGTATGTAGAATTATATAAACAGGGACAGAAGTTTACACTGATCACTAATAGCAAGAGGAGAACGTCCTCGTGCTTTTACCCGAACCTAAACAGGATTTATGACTCATTGTAATAGCGATGATCCTGCATCATCATGTGAAATTGACTTTACCTCCCTAAAACTACCTTCTTCAGATTTCACATTCAGAAAATTGTATCGGTGTCTTTTGTTACCTTTAATGGGTCAATACAGAGGGCAGCATACAATCTATAGGTCAATACAGAGGGCAGCATACAATCTATAGGTCAATACAGAGGGCAGCATACAATCTATAGGTCAATACAGAGGGCAGCATACAATCTATAGGTCAATACAGAGGGCAGCATACAATCTATAGGTCAATACAGAGGGCAGCATACAATATATAGGCCAATACAGAGGGCAGTATACGATCTACAGGTCAATACAGAGGGCAGTATAGGATCTATCGGTCAATGCAGAGAGCAGCATACGATACATTGGTCAATAATAACACAGAGGGCATTATATGATACAGAGGGCATTATATGATACAGAGGCCAATATACGATATATCAGTCAATATAGAGGGTAGTATACGATCTATAATAGGTCAATACAGGATATAATAGGTCAATACACTGTATAAGTTGTACTTTCTAATTTGTAAATCAAAATGTCAAAAATGTCTGTGACTTAATCGCAAACTGTAATCATTATTACATGTGGAAAGGCCTCTCTCTCTCTCTCTCTCTCTCTCTCTCTCTCTCTCTCTCTCTCTCTCTTCCGGAAATAAAAAAAATTGAAAAGAAATGTTGCGAAACATTACGATAAGTATGTCACCTTTTAAAGTAATAAAAATGCTGATTCACTTTAAGTATTTAGTTTACTTAAAAGAATGGAACATGTTCAGGGTTAGACGTGTTATAATCCGAAGAGAAACCCCGAGTTGTCAGACTAGATCACACAGGTAATGCTTCACCTGAAACTGACAGGAAAATTAAATATTCTAATTAATTACACTGCTGTCAAAATCGTCACCCTCAGACAAATGATCGTACATGAGGTTTTTTATTGTCTGCTGTTTATTACATGCTGACGGATCTGAGAAGACGCTCTATTGGAGAGAGAGAGAGAGAGAGAGAGAGAGAGAGAGAGAGAGAGAGAGAGAGAGAGAGAGAGAGATGGAGAGAGAGAGAGAAACATACATATATACAGACAAGAGAGAGAAAGAAAAAAGAATGATAGAGAGATAACTCAAAGAGACAGAGAAAGAGGGAAATGATCAAGAAATAGATTGAGCATCTATATTCATTAAATGATAGGTCGATGTAACACAGTGGCTAATCTTAGAGATTTTCAGTTACACCCCGTTCAAAGTCATTGTTTTGCTATTTGAGAGGTCCATACCCTTGTATAAGAAGATCTAAGTACCATTTCAAAGGGTACAGGCATATAGCGCTCCCTTTTGAGATGTATTTTTGATCCGCCCATGGATACGAACAGTGATTGCATTACGAATTCTGAGAAACTTCTAAATCGTGAACTATATCCATAAAATATATTTCGCGCATGCTCAATGTCAGGCATTGTGTTGCATTGTTTAGTGGTGAGAGAGCACAACCTAGAACCATTCATCAGCCGTAACTGGAGCACACCCTGAATCAATTATCGATCAGTGATCGATCAGTTCCCCTCTATTCATCTATATGACTAAGTTTAATTGATTTGCGATTATTCTAATTATTGTGACACAGTGTCTACCGTTCACTTTGTTTTAAAATAAATTCATAGTTGGTTTTTTTTTTTTTTTTTTTTTTTTTTTTTTTTTTTTTTTGCGATGTCAGGATTGTATTTATTTATTTTTTATTTTTCCATCTTTTTTTTTGGGGGGGGGGGGAGGGAGGGGGGTTAAATTCTAATTTAGCTGAAAGGTTTATGGTATGCCACCACGATGATCAAATTAAAAAATAAACATAAATCTTTAAATTCGGTCACAGGTTGCTGGACCCGCCCCTGCAGATTGCTCTTCACGACGACATTTGACTGCAACACTGCCGCGTTAGCTTAGCCCACCCCCCAAAAACAAAGGGTTCAGTGTGTCTATTTTCCAGGAATGAAACATCATCAATTTCTGATTATTTCTTGATTCATTACGTTTTGTACACACGCATGCAGTCACGGAAAACCTGGAGGTATGTTTTAATTATTAAACTGTTAAGTTACAATGCTGCAGCGCGCATGTAAATGTTAGAATCACACAGTGCACGTGTAAATATCAGAATCACACAATGCACGTGTAAATGTTAGAATCATGGATTACACGTGTAAATGTTAGAATCACGCTTAAATATAAGTGCAAGCCTAAAATACACTCGTTCCATGATAAAAGTGCTTCAGACTTCTGAGAATAAAAACAATCGATCTCTTTACGAACATCAATTTTTCAACAATGGTGCGTTTGATTTACAATGAGTAAAATGATCATTTTCAACAATGGTGCGTTTGATTTACTCACACGAGAAATAAACTTCCCTCATTCCAGAAATGATTTAATGGAGCTGCATGTCAGCCTGAATCTTTAAACAGCAGACGACATGTGAATAAATCATGTGTATGTCTCAAGAAGTCCCCTCTGTCTCCAAGGTTTGTTTTGAAATGTGCACTGATCGAATACAAGTCTTTCAGATCACGTTTAAAATCCATTTTACAGAGTCAAGCTTTTAACGTCATCAGTTTCTGCGAAAGATCTACACTGACGTCATCAATTTCTGTGAAAAATTTACACTAACATCACAAGTCCCTTTTAACGCCACCAGTTTCTGTGCTCATTCGTAAAGGACTATGCTATTGGATGTTAGTAAGAATGAAATGCTCAATAAATTATTTTAGAATGTATAATTTGATGTCTGTGATTGATATCATATTGATTAACGTCCCTCTCCAGAATCTTTCACTGATATGGAGACGTCACCATTGCCGGTGAAGGGCTGCAAAATTTAGGCCTATGCTCGGCTCTTATGGCCTTTGAGCAGGGAGGAATCTTTATCGTGCCACACCTGCTGTGGCACGGGACCTCGGTTTTTGTAGTTTCATCCGAAGGACCGCCCCATTTAGTCGCCTCTTACGACAAGCAAGGAGTACTGAGGTCTACTCTAACCCGGGTCCCCCTGGGATTCGATGGTTGTGTAGTAGTTTTGAAATGATGCAGCTCTCTGTCAGTGTGACGACGAAGGATCTAAACTTAAACATTGTTAGGGATTTAAGTCTAGAATGACTTCTGAATATTTTTGTTCATTTTGGAATGATATGCATGTATTCCTTAAGGAGGTATGTTACACCAGAGGTATTTGATATAGAAGAAAAGTGGAGGGTATGTACAACAATATTTTGAAATCAAAAGCTTTCAAATTTACTTGATTTAGTCAAAAAATGCAGTTTTAGTAGAAAGCAATCTGAACTTTGTTTAAAAAAAAAAAAAAAAAAACCCTGGTGGACTCAAAATGACTTCATCTATTTTTATCTTGACCTCACCTGTCACGTGGGTCCACTGCAGCACACATTGACTACAGTTCAGTCTTTCCGGAATCACCAACCTCAGGTCGTAGACGCCTCGGTCTTCCGGAAAATACCGAGTACTGCCGGGAATAAATGAACCAGACTTCATATACATTCCGTCAACAACAGGAAAAAACTCCACAGACTGTATCTTTAACAAATAGCGGTCTAAGCACGCTTGTTTTACTCGGACATTTACGTCATTGTTCGGACAAATTCGGAATTCAAAATATCCTTTATGAAACACTGAGAGGTCAATGGTTACGTTGAGGTATTTATCACTGACGTCATAATGTCTAGAAATGATACCGCTGGCATATTTCCCACCAGCCTCGTTTTCATGGGGTCCTTGATACGGGTCACCGCACACGCCACATTTTCCACCATTCTGCACAACGTTCTGAAATTAAAAAAAAAAAAAAAGTATAGTACTTTAATCTTGGTCTTCGGTTGTCCTTCCTTTTTATTTATTTGTGTGTTTTTTTTTTAAGTAATATTTAAGAGAGTTAGGCCATCTGATTATAAAAGTTTTATTTTACTAATGCCGGGAAAAAAACTTCTACTTCTACGTCAGCCGCCGACATGAGTTCATTGAAAGTTTGCCTTTTATTTCTTTGTTTTTCTCTCGTCATTTCTCGAGTTCTTTGTTTTTTTTAAATTCACATTGAAACGTCAACAGCTGTAAGTTAACTTTGACCTTTAAACTTTGCTTGACACTCGGGCAGTAGCAGTAAGGCCTCTTTACCATGTAAACGCCCACCGCGATACGGGACCTCGGTGTTTTAAAAGGTCTCATTTATAAGACCCGCCCAAAACCAATAAACAACACCCACTCCTTCAAAACGTCACGACAAGAGCAGACAACTCATGAAATAAACCCATCCAAGAATGTTCGCAGTACTTATATAGTCAATTGGGTCTTGCTACTACTACATAAAAATATATTTCATTTAAAGCATAGTGACCGTTATATCAGAAATATGTCGTGAATTTACCCCAGGGGGTGGGGTTGGGGTGGGGGTGGTGTCATTCTTCAACAATTCTGGCATTGCATTTCCATTACATTACGGTAATTATGTTTGAAACATGCAAAGAGTACAGATTTTTCGGAGATGTACAGCCATTAATATACACATGACGCCGAGGTATAAAATCTCCTATAAACTCCTTGACGCAACATTGCAAAAAAGTACGAGTACGCTATGATAGAATTTGCTACACGTTTGATAACAATTATACCGACATGTAATGCTTTAATTAATGACATGTAATGCTTTAATTAATGACATGTAATGCTTTAATTAATGACATGTAATGCTTAATTAATGGGGTAGATGAGGTTTTATGCAAGCTTGAATTGGTTGATTATTTCATGTACTCCATATATTCAACATTTATTCATTATAGGAACGTGGACAGTTCGGGGGGAGGATGATGGACGAGTGGTGGTGGGTGAGTATCGGGGGGTGGGGTGGGGGGTGGGGGTGGGGGTGGGGGTGGATGGGAAGGGAATGGTGAAATGGGGACTCTAGCCCCCCCCCCCCTCGTGCCTCCATTTTAGTAGCTGGTGACGTTTTGAAGTGATTAAAATTTACTCACTAAGAAGTAAAAGAAGACAACACATCGGATTCGTACCGCCACTCTCAGTGGCACCATCTGTCATTGACGACATTGATAAAGGAAGAAGGAAGTATTTTATTCAAATCTTCATTTATTTTTTGTTAGGGTCATTGGCATGGTGGTTCGGTACATACTGTTACATAATTATGGTTAAATGAAAATAAAACAAGAGAAATAAAACAAGAAAATCAGGACTTCTCTTGTATTTAATTTATAGGGACATTAGCACGCCCCATATTTCCTGGTTGTAAAATGTAGAAAAGAAAAAACAAATAAAGAATAAATTCCTGACCATGTGCGGTAAATCAAGCTAATCAAAATTACAAATTTTTTTTTTGGTCGTGTGCACTAAAAATTAGACTTTATAAAATGTGTAATTTTAATCGGAATATTTTGAATTAGAAATTAAGTATTATGCTTTCGTGGAAATACGAAAGTGCATTATACAACAGGATTTGAAAGTGCATCATAAAAGTCATTTTTCATTACTGGTGTATCATTTTTTCGAGAGGAAATACAACCCTCAGTATAGGTTATACAGAAGTGGTTCTGGGTCGTTATTCTACAAGGTACAGACAGTTTCAAAAATGTCTAACACCGAATTATAAGCACGAAACGACGACGGTAATGAACTCCTTGGATGTTAATTAGTTAATTAATAAATTGACACATCGCACACATCTGAGATTGGAGCGAATTAATGGATTTCAATGAGGTCAAGCACTGGCTGTGTTATATGAATTTCGGACAAGAAATCATCAGTTTCCCCCGGGGATATGACCAGGTACATATCTAGTGAAATATCAGACTACACGTCACAGCTAGTGAAATATCAGGCTACTCGTCACAGCCGCCGATTAATTCCACCAGATGTTTGAACGTGTAAAACTGCGTCAGATGCAGCGGATATCACCCCAAATCTCCAATCTAATTAAAACCGGACTTCTTAGATGCGCGCCGTATACTCGCGACTGTGAGCGTATCTTAAGATCTGATTTTAATTAGATTGTCCAAATCTCCTTATTCCTCTCCAGTGTTCTAGATATGTATAAATGAATGATCTCCTTATTCCTCTCCAGTGTTGTAGAGATGTATAAATGAATGACAGTGTTATAGATATGTATAAATGAATGGCAGTGTTATAGATATGTATAAATGAATGACAGTGTTATAGGTATGTATAAATGAATGACACTTATTGAGCTTGAAATTATTGTATGTTTGTCAAAAATTACACTAGGAAACAACTTATACATGTAGATAGCAGATTTATATTACACTAGGAGACAAGTTCTGATACATGTAGATAGCAGATTTATATTACACTAGGAGAAAAGTTCTGATACATGTAGATAGCAGATTTATATTACACTAGGAGACAACTTATACATGTAGATAGCAGATTTATATTACACTAGGAGACAACTTATACATGTAGATAGCAGATTTATATTACACTAGGAGACAAGTTCTGATACATGTAGATAGCAGATTTATATTACACTAGGAAACAACTTATACATGTAGATAGCAGATTTATTTCTTGTCCAGGAAGTATTGTTTTAAACTTGCATTAAGATGATAGGATTATAATTATTAAGATTACAATTATTAAGATTCTAATTATTAAGATTCTAATTATTAAGATTATAATCATTAAGATTATTATTATTAAGATTATTATTATTAAGATTATGATTATTAAGATTATTATTACTAAGATTATAATTATTAAAATTATAATTATTAAGATTATAAATAGTAAGTTTATAATTGCTTTAACCTTGAAAATAAATGCATAGAATTGATATCATTTGTACGAGTCATTTAGACTCATTTTAATTTTTTTTTTAAAAATGCATGTATGAAATTTTTTATTTTTTTTTTACTATTTCTTTAGAAGAAAACATCCCTTAAAACATCACCTACCATGTCGCATTTGTTTGTACTGGGGCGGATCAAGACTTCTATTAAATTTCTGTATAGGAGAATTCAGAGGCGGATCTTTACTTACCCTATACCCGCCACAGAACAGCTGACTGTCGTCGTAATTTACGCTAGCGCTGTACCCCTGCCGCCACAACGTCGATCTCGAGGGTGGATCTAACATTTTAGCGTGTGGCCACACCTCCCGAGCGAGAATAAGAACTATTGAACACAGTCTCACTATCGTCCAGATTGGATTTCCCGTAATGCTCCTCGTTACGGATATCCTCCCTCGGAGCTCCATCGCATATCGCTGTGTCATTTCTAAAGTTCAAAGGGCATGCACACGCCCAGAACAAAGAATGCAAGCACACTGATTAAATATTTCATATCCATCACTTTTAATTAATAAAAAAAGTATTTTCCTCTAAGAAAAAAAAAATCAAATCAAAATCATAACCCTCACATGTTTTAAGAATTCGGTAATTTTGGTAATTTAGTGCACCATCCACTGAAATGGAAAAACAGAACACCAGATATCACGATTTTTATCCCAATTCTGTGACTTATATTTAAAAAAAAAATCCCGTATAGATGAACACTGCAGGCTCCTCTTATAAAATAAGAAAAGCCGAAGGTATGTCAATTTCTTCCGTGTGACCTATAAAATCCAGTCTAGGCCGAATGAATTCCCAGTTGTCGGGTTCTTTCTATAACCATTGACGCTCGAATTTCCTCCAAGAAAAAAAAACAAACCCGCGTCTATCCCACTCTAACGCTTTTTTGAAAGGAAATCACAGACCTCATGTCACGGACCCCTGACGACAGGTGGCGCGCGTTGTACCCCTTCTGCATCATTGAGCTTTCGTTCCAGACCATTAGTTTGTCAACTGTTGTAGATAAAAAAAAAATTATAATCAGCATAATGATTAGGCAGGTTACCTGCGTTGGTAATGAAATCGTTAAAATTCCACTTTGAATTTAATCATTTATTCAATTCCCGTCGGGTTTTTTTTTTTTTTTTTTTTGAAGACAGGAATCTCGTTACATATGGCGAACCTCGAAGTTGACAGTCTGAACTTTGAATTTTAAATCGAAAAGGAGCGTAAATTTATGATTTACGAGATCTGACTTAATACGTGTAATTAATCATGTACAGTTAATCAAGAAACATGCTAATCATGAGCAATGGTATAATCATGTACCGTACAGTTATGTACAATACTAGTCATGTCCCGTACAGTTATGTACAATACTAGTCATGTCCCGTACAGTTATGTACAATAATAATCATGTCCCGTACAGTTATGTACAATACTAGTCATGTCCCGTACAGTTATGTACAATACTAGTCATGTACCGTACAGTTATGTACAATACTAGTCATGTCCCGTACAGTTATGTACAATACTAGTCATGTCCCGTACAGTTATGTACAATACTAGTCATGTACCGTACAGTTATGTACAATACTAATCATGTACCGTACAGTTATGTACAATACTAATCATGTACCGTATAGTTATGTACAATACTAGTCATGTACCGTACAGTTATGTACAATACTAGTCATGTCCCGTACAGTTATGTACAATACTAGTCATGTACCGTACAGTTATGTACAATACTAGTCATGTACCGTACAGTTATGTACAATACTAGTCATGTACCGTACAGTTATGTACAATACTAGTCATGTACCGTACAGTTATGTACAATACTAGTCATGTCCCATACAGTTATGTACAATACTAGTCATGTACCGTACAGTTATGTACAATACTAGTTATGTACCGTACAGTTATGTACAATACTAGTCATGTACCGTACAGTTATGTACAATACTAGTCATGTCCTGTACAGTTATGTACAATACTAGTCATGTCCCGTACAGTTATGTACAATACTAGTCATGTACCGTACAGTTATGTACAATACTAGTCATGTCCCGTACAGTTATGTACAATACTAGTCATGTACCGTACAGTTATGTACAATACTAGTCATGTCCCGTACAGTTATGTACAATACTAGTCATGTCCCGTACAGTTATGTACAATACTAGTCATGTCCCGTACAGTTATGTACAATACTAGTCATGTCCCGTACAGTTATGTACAATACTAGTCATGTCCCGTACAGTTATGTACAATACTAGTCATGTACCGTACAGTTATGTACAATACTAGTCATGTCCCGTACAGTTATGTACAATACCAGTCATGAACAAATAGTGGATTATGTTCGGCTAGCTATCTGCGATGTAAAATATTCGCCGAGCATGGTGGGCCAAGTAAATATTGTATTCCGAGGATATATGAAGCATATGGTCAATAATTATTTTATCATATGAATAATCTAAAACATTGCAGGCGGTTGTTAGAGTTTACGAAATCGGTGCCTGCTCGGCCATCTTTGTTTGCTACTAGAGTGCAAGACCCTGTCGAAATTCAGCAGGTGCGGATCCAGGAATTTACATTGGGGGCGCTACTAAATGGCGATGATTCAGAGGCTCCCAGCGGTTCCAGGGCGGAGACCGAGTAGGGCAAAGATTTTTTTGGTAATTCAGTCAGACCTCATGTTCAATTTTATGTTTGTAGTATGTTGGGCGATGTTATCACTTTTATATCAAGACATTGGGAGGAATTAGTTTCTGATATTTGTTTTTATTATTATTATTATTATTTTGACGTTGTTTTTCAACATCCGATTGATCAACAACTAATCTGTCTCTCTCTTTTTAAGGGGCGGGGTCTTCCTGTCTGAATCCGAGCCTGTTGGTTAAGGACGCGAGTTTTCATTGGATGACTTGCCCGGGCATGTGTCTGATTAAGGACGGAAGTTTTTATTGGATGCCTTGCCCGGGCATGTGTCTGGGCCTACATTTCCGTCTCCGTGTTTCTGGGTCTGCCTCCGGATCTGTTTCCGGGGCTCTCCGAGTTTCAGAGTCTTCGAGAACGCGGGGTCTTCTGTCCCCGAGTCACCTGGCTTGCTTTCGGGTCTCCCGGCCTATTTTCGGGTCTTTAAGCCTGCCTACAGCCGGATATGTTTCCGAGATATTCTTTGGTTTAGAATCCTTGTATCCGCGTCTGTCTCTTTTGAATTTTTCTAATCATTAATCTCTTATCTTATTTTTACAATTTTACGTAATGATGGTATTAATAATAACGACGAGAATATTAATAATAATTGTTATTATCATCATTATTCAGTATTGAAGAATTTGAAATCACTAATTCATTTCAAGTTAATTTAACCACCCTTTTTTAAATTAAAAATTCTCAATAAACTTGGAAACCACTCGATCGTGAGGGGCGGTTCGTCCTTACTCGACCTCGTCATGGTTTCCATAGTAACATGACAAATCAATTAGCGGTTTGCACACCGATCGGTGACAGGGATCAATAACTCGATTATTATTACATGTAAATATCAAACCGCAACAGGGGCGAATCCTTTACACGAATTTGTGATCTTTGGAAATCATATTTAATTTTCTCACCGCGATAGGTGACACTGTTAATTTTCTTTTCATCAAAATGATTGAACGTGCTCGATTCAATGAATATTTGTTTTGTTTTAGTGTTGAATGTGAATCGAAACAAGTTACACTTCAGAACTTAGAATGCAAGCAATCTTCTGTAAAACAAAACCAAAGGAAAAGCCGGAAGAATGTGTTACGTGTTATGGTTAAAGACTCTGAGAGAGAGAGAGAGAGAGAGAGAGAGAGAGAGAGAGAGAGAGAGAGAGAGAGACGAAGAAAGAGACAGACAGAAAGATGCCTGAAAATAAAGCGGAAAGATATATATATATATATATATATATATATATATATATATATATATATATATATATAAAGCACTAAATAATCACAACTAGGTACTGAAAATTTTCACAGAGAGAGAGAGAGACGAAGAAAGAGAGACATATGATAATCAATTAATTAATATATATTAATTAATCGTTTAGATCCTAGGTGCTTTATATATATATATATATATATATATATATATATATATATATATATATATATATATAAAGCACTAAATAATCACAACTAGGTACTGAAAATTTTCGCCCAGCGACGTACGGCACCCACCGCCTAGCAAGATTTTCAAACCAGTGCGTAAGTCCACTCGGCCACAACGACTTCCCTAAAAAAGGAAGCTTTGTTATGCTCCTAAAGCGCTACTTATACACACTGATGCAATCCCACACAGTCGCTGTGTCATTCAGTGTTTAAGATATTTATAAGGAGAGTGGATCTCTCGATGCAATTGTATAGAATATTTAATATAAAGCACAAACAAACAATTATAACACCCAACCTTACGTTTACCCCTAGGATCTAAACGATACATGTGAAAATCAATTAATTAATATATAAAGCACTAAATAATCACAACTAGGTACTGAAAATTTTCGCCCCATATATATATATATATATATATATATATATATATATATATATATATATATATATATATATATATACTTATGTATATATAAACTTATTTATATAAGTATGGTGCATGAACATTGTCAAATGTTCAAGAGCGTAGGGAGCCTCTCAAAAAATTGTTATAGATTTTATAAAACTATTGGTACAGGTTTGCTATTGATAAAAACCCATTATAATTATATTTACCTAAAAAGTTCCTATGAAACCAATTTGCATTCTTCATAAATCATTACTTGAATACTCAATCATCGGGGGGAAAAAATACAGAAAAATTGAATTCCTTCAAAAACGTCTGATATATAATTGATGTTTTTCATTAATGACTAATGATTGCTGTTTGATCAAATAATGAAAAATCCTACTTCATTTAATGTGTCTAAAATCTTGGGTATCATATAACCTTAACACTTAGTCTGCTAAATTGAAATATATCAATGTTGTATGTACAGCTGGATAACATGTTAATTAAAACATCATGCTTGTTAAACTTTATAATCTTATATCGTGTCACCACGCTGATCAAATCTATTTCCTCAGGCTTATCCACCATCCACTGAGCTTAAAACTAGAACAAAATGCTGTATTTACATGAAATTTTGTATTATTTGATTGAAAAATTATTAAATCGATCATTGATCGAATATAAACAATTTCTGGGGTATTCTATGCGGGCTGAAAAAAGTGGGTGTTGAATTGGTGTAGACCCAAAAGATAAGAATTTTTAGGAACTTGAACCCGATTGTCAAAACCCTGAGACAGGTACTTTAAGTTTCAGTTTGTTTAAACAAAAACTAAAATAACATGTGGACATATAATTTCCATACTCAAGAACTCTAAGCTTGCTATTTTTGCAAATTCTTAAAAGAGAGTTTCTCTACTCCGATTCTTGCAAACAACAACACATAGCAATACTTTCGAATTTCCTCTGATGTTTACCTGTACCGCACACATATTGTTCACAGGTGCCTGTGTCTCAATGTGTGAATAGTGGGCACATATACCTATGTGGGGTCAACTCTAGTGTAAGATTATGTATTCCTTACGGGGAAGATTTTACAAATTCTTCTATTGATATAACACATTAAACATGTACAGAATGATGTAAGGATTATAAACTATAATAACAGGGTGACATAACAAGACATCATTCCCTTTAAGTATTTATATAGTTATATGATTTGATAATCATTCCCTTTAAGTATTTATATAGTTATATGATTTGATAATCATTCCCTTTAAGTATTTATATAGTTATATGATTTGATAATCATTCCCTTTAAGTATTTTTATGGTTATATGATTTTATCAGATAGTAATACCTATACAAGGAAAGGACTGATTTCTAATGTTTTCACAAATACAAGGGGGGCCTCCGTGACTGAGTGGTTAGAGCATCACGCTCAAAATCAAACGGCCTCACACCTCTGGTCGGCGCCGGCTCGAATCCTGCTCGCGGCGGTAATTGAGAAAGTTTACCCTTACTTGTGGAAAGTCAATGGTCTCTTCCCAGGTACATGGTGTCTGGGTTCTCTCTTCCACCAATAAAAGCTGAGCGCCACCAGATAACTGAAAAATTGTTGAGTGTGGCGGAAAACATCAATCAATCAATCACAAATACAACCCCAATTTTACTGGAGCTGGTCTTTGGGCCAGTGACTAATTTCAAAGACTAAGACATATGTCAATTTCTTAATACTCATTTTTCTACTTTCCTCCTTTTTTGCTTTAGATATTCCTCATTTTACAGGTTTTTATCGAAATGTGAGACAAGAAGCCTAGGAACAGCTGATGAAGGTGTTTCACCGGAAATTATTATAAACTTCCTCATTAGAAGACACTTGAAGGTCAAAGGTCAGGCAGACTGTATGATTGTCCAGGTTACCCGCTCTCTCTTTCGATTTTCAACTCGGACGAAAATAACTCGTACTTTCTTCACAACATCCAAGATGTCTGTGGAGCCAGGGAACCTCAAATATTTAGGGTGAGTCTGTCTGTCTGTAAAGCTTCAGGCCTGCCTGTAAATCTGAGGTCTGTCTGTCTGTAAATCTGTCTGTCTGTCAGTAAATCTGAGGTCTGTCTGTCAGTAAATCTGTCTGTCAGTAAATCTGAGGTCTGTCTGTCAGTAAATCTGAGGTCTGTCTGTCAGTAAATCTGAGGTCTGTCTGTAGATCTGTCTGTCTGTAAATCTGTCTGTCTGTCTGTAAATCTGTCTGTCTGTAAATCTGAGGTCTGTCTGTCTGTAAATCTGAGGTCTGTCTGTCTGTAAATCTGAAGTCTCTGTCAGTAAATCTGTCTGTCTGTCTGTAAATCTGAGGTCTGTCTGTCTGTAAATCTGAGGTCTGTCTGTCTGTGTATATTTAATGCCTAGTGTAGACTTATTTGATGTAAGTTGTATGTGTGTCTGTTACGACAGTTGTTTGGGTAATAAGGTTGTACTTTGTCGAGTCCTTATTTAAGAAATCAATTTCATTTATGAAAAAAAAAAAATGAAGCTACGAACAGCAATGTTTCACGCTGGCATACTTCATGAAACATTTTAGACTTAATGTATGTTCAAAAATGGCATTATAATGAGGCATGAAATGACAAAGCCAATGAGGCATAACAGGATTAACTAGCAACATTTATTGTGTGTGCTTGGAGATACTGTATGGTGAAGCTTTAATTCTGTAACTAATGATAAATACACAGTTATCTGCCTTTGTACAGTGATCTTTAATTCTGTAACTAATGATAAACACACAGTTATCTGCCTTTGTACAGTGATCTTTAATTCTGTAACTAATGATAAATACACAGTTATCTGCCTTTGTACAGTGATCTTTAATTCTGTAACTAATGATAAATACACAGTTATCTGCCTTTGTACAGTGATCTTTCTTCACGATCAGAGTCCCAGAAATGAAGACACATAACTGAATCATTAATCACCTTAAGGAAAGTCCGTGCTTTTACGTATCCGGTTTTAAATTTTAAACACCGACTAGAAAGTTCCAGTTATAACTTCTATGTCTGATGTTTGTAGTTTACAAGAACTGTACGAGTCAAATTTAGCATTCAAATGTGAATCATAAATATATTTACCTTGAATTATTATACTATCAAGTCCTCACTAGCTCCAATGGTACAAAGCAATGTAATATCTACATTGATCTCTAAAAGGCTCATAACTTGCAATCTAAGCCTGAACAAGTTAAAAATCATACATAGGCGTGACCCTCACAGTGGAATTCAAACTGTTTTTAGTGAGTTTGTGTTTGGTTCAAAGAAACCCAGAATTATAAATCCTCAGAAAATCATCAGCAAAGTTGTTGAATATTTGAACTCTTCTTCACAAGTACTTTCAAGAAACAAAATTATTTGTACGTGCTGTAGTTGCTAGATATATATGCTACACTATATTTATTTTTTCTGTAAGTATGAGATAGCATGTATGTATTTTTATGTATGATATGATTGATAGCCAAACAAAAATAAAGGAATAACACACACACCAAAAACATTGTGAGAAAAAGGAAGGGGTGGGGGTACCCCCCCCCCCTACTCCTTGTGTTCTAATTGTCAGGGACAAAATTTTCAGTATGATTTACATATATATATATATATATATATATATATATATATATATATATATATATATATTGTCATATTCTGTTAATCTTGATTTTAAGAATGTATTTGCTGTTACAATTTACTATTTCCATAGTGTGCAAAGAATAATTGTAAAACTTAAATTTAAAAATGGGGGTTTACGTATTCAAGAGACCATTTTGCAAAATATCTCTGGTCAACTATGGTAAAATATGTTTTTTTGTTAACCTTAGATATAATTCTAAATATTTCAAAAGAAAAACTGGCATGTAAACAATTTAGATTTTGAGAATTTTTCAAAATTGCGATATTCTGTGATTTTTTTCTGAAGGATGTGAGCAGATTAAACAGCAATTGTGTATGTTTTCAATTGAATATCCTTAAAAATTCTCTCAGTAAATGAATAGCTATTGGTTTTTATATATTATAGCTTAATATGATGTGCTTTGGTGCATATTTTTAATATAACATGAGATCATGCATTCTTGTGTTAAAATTTGGCTTTTGCATTTGGGGGTATATGTGCTCTGTAGCACATAGTATAAAAATAAACCTGCAAAGGTATGTCTAATATGGGTTTTTTAGTTAGTTTATGAGTTGTTAAAGTTATTTAAATGAAAAAAAAATTTGATTGACAGAAATTTCTAATAGTATTTACCTACCTTAAGTAGCATGTTGTAAATATGTGTCATTGCTGGCTAACCTGTTGCAGTTCCATCTTTTCATGGGATCATAAGACATGTGGGATTTCATAGCTTTTATACAATTAAGAGTGGAGTTGTGATATGGGATCAGATATTGTAGTGTGGGATCAGGTATTGTTGTATGGGATCCGATATTGTAGTATGGGATCCGATATTGCAGTATGGGATCAGATATTGCAGTATGGGATTCGATATTGCAGTATGGGATCAGATTGGAATCGGAACTGTGGTTTGGGATCAGATGACAATGAGATTTTGATGGGGTAGACATTTTTGTGTAGGATCAGATAAGAGCTGCTATCATGGTGTGGAAAGGAATGATAGTGGGATTCTTTTGTAGGATTAGGTGGGATTGTGATTATGGTGTTGGATGCAATGGGAGTTAGAATTAATGTGTGGGACTGTGGTGTGGGATCCGATGGAAGCAGAACTATGTTAGAGTTCGTAGTTTAAAAAGCGAAGATATCGAACAGTGATCAATCTCATAACTCTTATAGGCAATACAAAATAGAGAGTTGGGCAAATACGGACCCTTGTATCTACCAGAGGTGGGATCAGGTGCCTAGGAGGAGAAAGCATCCCCTGTCAACTGGTGTGTGATAGGAGTATGATTTCTGGTATGGGGTCAGATAGTATAGAAATTATTATTTGGAAGAGGTGTTGTTTGTAGTAGGTGATTGTTGTTTGTGGTTTGGGATTGAGGGTTAATATTTGGGATTTGTGGATTGAGGGTTAATATTTGGGATTTGTGGTGTACGTTTTGAGATTTACACAATGGGTTTGGGAGGATGTGGCATTATAAGGTTGTGGTTTGGGATGGAGGGTTAATATGTGGGATTTGTGGTGTATGTTTTGAGATTTGCACAATGGGTTTGGGAGGATGTGGCATTATAAGGTATAAGGCTGTGGTTTGGGATTGTAGGGCTGTAGTTTGGAATTAAGTTGTGGAATGGGGTGAGGATCAGGATATGGTATTAGGATTAGGATTATGTCTCAGATTTGGGATTGGGATGGGTATTGCAGCATGGGGGAAGGATTTTTGTATGGGATGAAAATGCCAAATGGAAAGGGGGGGGGGGTACAAGAAATATCAATGTAAGTGTTTCAGGCTGATTCCCGCCATTGATCAGGCTGATTCCCGCCATTGATCTTATTTTGTGTGATGTGCTTGATACTATCAGAGTCACGTCCCCCCCCCCCCCCCTCACCCACCCCCCGCCCGCCACCCCTTCAATGTAGTAACAGTAAAGGCTGTATCACGACGGCAAACCATCAGAGAGCTCGATATTTATTGAATCCCAATTATTTTTAAACTTATAGAAAAATGTATGTAATAATTTTAATGGATATAGAAATCACTGTAGGAGGCCCGATAGTTCCGTGGATTTAAAAGCAATCAAAGGCTGATTGCAGAATTCTGCCAAATAACGTGAGAGTGGGTTTTTTGTCAGATCCTATAGCTCATAAATTATATATATATGTATAATCCATTATCCTGATTATAAGGAAGAACAATGCAACGTGTTTTGTGTCTGTTGTGGGGTCTGGGTAGGAAAGTAGTGGTTTTACACTGTAGCAGAGGCTGACTGTGTAAAGCGAGGGAGCTTATATAGGCTAATAGTCTGCTGCCCAATCAAATCAAATTATTTAAATAAATATTGTTTGAACTGACCTTCTGAAAATGTCTCTGATTGTTTGGAAATTAAGAATTCTTTTTCTGTCCTTTAGAGACATCATTAGGGGCGAGATCAAAAGTTCAATGTCTGACTAAAAACTAAATTCACATAGTTTTCACCAAGACCCCTCCACCCTTTAAAACTAAATTCATGGATGTTGAAACTAATCGATTAACAAGTAAAAAGATACGATTATAGATACCACTCTGTATAATTGTCTACAGTTAATTCACAAATGAAAGTGCACATTAAAACTATTAGATGGTCATTGAAATGTAATATTATTATGTGGTTTTTAACAATTTAACAATCGCTTAATTGTCATTTGTTCTTTTTCCACTAAAGTATAATCGATGTCGGATGACAGAAACTTACGGGGGATTTTATCCCCCCCTCCCCCTAACTTAGATTTTTATCCGACATCGATCTTTTGATCTCGCTCCTGAGGCTTTAGCTGGATTGCAACATATCTAGACTCGATTGCTTGCCAGCAAATGCCTTATCATACATAGGGGCGGATCCAGGAATAATTAAAAGGGTGTGTGTGGCCTACGTAAGTTTTACATGGTCATATTTAAGAAAACATCTTCGCAAGATTAAAACAACGGGGACCTGATTAATCTTTTCGGGAGACAAGAAACACAAATGACATATATGAAACATGAAGTACAAATTAAAAAGGTCCACTTGCCAGATGAATTTGATGTGTGCAGTACACGATTATTCTGAGCTTGAAAGACATTCCTTGTCCAGATGACAACGCCGGCCCCAGTTTCTGATTAGTTCACAGTATACGACCGCGAAAACCGAGGTCCCGTGTCGCAACAGGTGTGGTACGAGGCCATAAGCGCCCAGCATAGGCCTAACTTTTGCAGCCCTTCACCGGCAATGGTGACGTCTCCATATGAGTGAAAAAAAAATATCGAGAGAGGGATTTTAAACTATATTCAGCCAGCCAACCAAGCATTCCCATAGTGCAGATTCGTATTTTGACTTCACGTATTCTTGAATAGGGATGCAGTCTTTCATGAAAACATGTAGGTAATTTTTTTCAAGAGAAGCAGGACTATAAGGAATTACATCAATATGCAAATTTCCCAAATTGTGTTGTGCAATCACGGTTTTCTCTCTCTCTCCTCTCTCTCTCTCTTTCTCTCTCTCTCTCTTTTTTTTTTTTTTTTTTTTTTTTTTTTTTTACAGAATCCGTGTTTAGGTTCGAACAAATGTTACATAATACATTTAATATTTGGGGAATCTAATTTAAAGAACCCCTTCTTCAGAACAGTAATGCCATGTAAGTAATAGATATATTGAAGCAGCCCTGTGTTGTGTGGGTTCATGTAAGTAATAGATATATTGAAGCAGCCCTGTGTTGTGTGGGTTCATGTAAGTAATAGATATATTGAAGCAGCCCTGTGTTGTGTGGGTTCATGTAAGTAATAGATATATTGAAGCAGCCCTGTGTTGTGTGGGTTCATGTACCGTTACGTTATAACCCCGTGATTTAGGTCAAGATATGGGGGTCAGAGTTTGTCATTGGATTAAAGAGGGTAGATATATTTTTTAAATCAATGGAAGACCTGTAAGGCGAGTTAAATAAAGATGAAGGTTGTGGCCCACGGACCTCTTGTTTTCATCGTACAGGCATGTCCGCGTTCTACAGTGCAGTATCATCATACAGGCACGTCAGCGTTCTACAGTGCAATGTCTCTCCATTAGCGTAAGATGGATAAATAAGCTGATTGTGGAGATATAAACCTCTCTGTAATTTGCCTTCATTCAGATTTGCCTTTTAACTAATTCAGCTGCAGTGATTGTACGATCTGCGGTACAACGGGGCTAGATTAACTTGTATCTGCGGCTCAGTAGATCTTTGAATATCTTATTAAGCGATATTATGTATAAAGTGCCGAAATGAAGCAGATTTATTTTGTCTGTAGCCTGCCATTTGGAGCAAATCCTCGAGTGATCATGCTATTGATCGTCCTCCTGAGTAAATTAAGATGGTTATCTGTGTGTTGTACGAACAGGAGAGGAGAAAGTGGAAGTTAGGGTCTAACGGGAGGGGGTAACGAAAGTGAGAGTCTAACGGGGGGAAGGTAGCGGAAGTGAGGATCTAACGGGAGAGGGGTAGCAGAAGTGAGGCATTCTCTACCCAGAGTTCCGTGCGCTCCTCGCACTGTATGTGAAGCATGTGTAACGCGCCCTCTGGTGAGAGAATGAGAAGTGAGGATCTAACGGGAGGGGGTGGGTAGCGGAAGTGAGGGTCTAACGACGGGATATAGCAGAAGTGAGGGTCTAAGGGGAGGGGAGATAGCAGAAGTGAGGGTCTGATGGGAATGGGGATAGATGAATTGAAGTTCTAACGGGAAGGGGATAGCGGGAGTGCGGGTCCAATGGAAGGGAGATAAAGCAGAAAATGACAGAGATATTCTATTGACAAGGCAAACCAACATTTCGGATTTTGAGATATTTAGTTTTCATTCGCCTGTGTCTCTATGTGTCTTATAATGTATGGTATAACGATATCCGTCCGTCCGTCCGTTCTGGGTTTTCTGTTTCTATTTTAATTTTCTGTCACATATCAAGTTGCCAGTAGTTTCTCTGTAGGTGACGTAGATCATGTTGTAAATTTGATCCATTTCGACTTTTCTTGCTGGATTTTGTCCCTTTGTATTAAATTTAATGTTATATGGAGGGCCCATGCTTTATTGAAGATAGAGAAGGATTTTCTTCAATTTTGAGAAAATACACGTTGTCAAACTTAGTAATTTTGAGGAAATATTATAAAGTGAGTGCATGGTTTTGTCCTTTTTACTTCTCGAGCTCTCACAGTTTTAAATTAGGGTCTTTGTTAAGAACTTGAAGATGGATATGTAATGCAGGGATTTTTATTCTACATACGGGTGTCTTGTTAAGAGTGGTTTAAGGAGGCATGAGAACCGAAGAAATTCATAATAAAAGGAAAGTATTACATTCATATAATAATGAGCTGATGTAATAAATTTCTGCATAATCTCTTGCAAACGTATAGTTTATTGTTAGATTGATAAGAAATTCGAATTCTGCGAGATTCAAACCTATGATCCACAGATTTCTATGTAAACTCATATTTCGAATAAGCTATGCTGAATATCTATGACAATTTGAAAGATCAGGTAATAAATTGCTGACCTTCCTTAATTCATATTACAAAACAATGTATATCACAGCTTGATGGGGGCTGATACTACCTTAAGTAAAGTTCTACAACCCCTCGTATTGAATCACCCTACATTTAAATAGCTTGGTGAAGGCTGATACCACCTTAAGGAGGTATGCTACACCAGGGAAATTTGATGTAGATGAAAAGTGTAGAATATATACAAAAATATTTTGAATTTAAAAATTTTCAAATTTACTTTATTTTGTCAAAAAATACAGTTTTAGTAGAAGGTAATCTGAAAAAAATTTAAAACCCCTGCTGGACTCGAACCTGCGACCTACAGTTCAGCAGTCGGTATTCTAACCTACTAAGCTACTCGGCTAGGTATTTAAATGGAAAAGGAAAAGTCAAATATTGCTGATATCGATTTTGTCATCCATGTTTTTAAAGGAAGTCAGCCATTATGACGATGTAGAGTACTACCTTAAGTAAAGTTCTACAACTCCTGGTATGTTTGCAAGCATGAAACTGACCTGGAACAAATTCAATGTGCATACTTTTCACGTAGATTTCTGTCTTGTGAAATATCATTTATGAATATCTTTTATTGTACATCATGCATATAAAGTTTGAAGTCTTTTATGGTTCGGAAATGTCGTTTATAAATGCACTGATTGTCAGTCATAAAAATAAAACCGTGGGCTGGTCGATAAATCTTCTGCATACTAATTGATGGAAGGCTGGAACAGAGAAGTTAATTTGTTTTTTTTAATGGCTTCATATCTTTCCCATTATTGAGAACCACATAGAACAGGAATGAATGCCCCCGCTGTGGTTGTTCCGAAACAAGCAGAATATTCAGTAGACTAAAGGATATATAGGGGGTTAAGGGACGCATCACAATATTCAGTAGACTAAAGAAGGGGTTAAGGGACGCATCAAAATTTTCCTTAGGGTGCGGCATCCTTCACGGACAAGCGTGAACGGGGACTGAACACAGAATGCATAAATGTGATTTCAAGGTCATACCCTGATGTCAAGGCCGTTTGGGAGGTTGAATTACAGTTGTTGTCATAGTCTCAATTCAATGTATTTGTGAACTACGTGTGTAAGGCTGATGTCATTCTAATGGCCAGGGTCATCTTGTGATTTATATCAAACCACGATTGTATTTGTTCTGGATTTTAAAGTTCAAATTCAACAGGGGACACAATCTGGTCTAAATGATCAAGTTCGAGTTGCATACCTTAATCCGGTGATATGAATCTGGCAACAAAATACCTTAATCCGGTGATATGAATCTGGCAACAAAATACCTTGATCCGGTGATATGAATCTGGCAACAAAATGCCTTAATCCAATGATATAGATTTGGCAATAAAATACCTTAATCCGATGAAATGAATCTGGCAAAAAATACCTTAATCCGGTGATATGAATCTGGCAACAATATACCTTAATCCCGTGATATGAATCTGGCAACAGAATACCTTAATCCGGTGATATGAATCTGGCAACAAAATACCTTAATCCGGTGATATGAATCTGGCAACAAAATATCTTAATCCGATGATATGAATCTGGCAACAAAATGCCTTAATCCAATGATATAGATTTGGCAATAAAATACTTTAATCCAGTGATATAGATTTTACAAAATATGACTCTGACAATAAATTTGACAACAAAATATTGATGCTCACTAGGTTGAATGTCCATTTTCATTTTATTAGCTCGGTACAACATCACATATGATGTCCATTAAGATATGAACACAAAAACTCTACTTCCTTTGTTGAGCGATGCTGAAGTGAATATGTTTTCATGTAACTTATATAAATGAAATTAGACTCCATAACATCATTTTTTAAATTAAAAACTTAAATCTGTTTTTTACAAACTTTGCAGAACTTTTTAAAATTATCTTGACAATTGTATATGAAACATTCCGTTCAACATGAACTTGTGTATGCGCAAGTTGATTTTTTCCCACGTGTACGATCACGTGCTACCCTGTTCTAATTGTGCAGTTGTGCATGCGCAAATTGACTATTACCCTTGACATCCGGTTATTATATATTTTCTCAGGGTCTACGCAAAAGATTCTCTAAAGAATGTAGAAGAAATTAAAAAGAGGTGTGTGGAAATAAGCAAAATGTTTAAAAGTGCCGAAACACGTGATATTACACTTCAGTTACACAGAGTACCTCTAGTGACTTTGAGAATATAGACTGTTAAGTTTAATACACACCCAGATCTAGTCTGCTTCAACTCCTGGCACGAATTCGGCTAATTAAGCTAATTAAGCGATATATTCTGTTACATAATTGATGATGTTGCCGGTTTTTGTCGGAATATCGATGAATTATTAGAGCGGGAATCAGATATAATGCAGTTTCTATTGTGTGAGTCTGGTCTTACAAATTATTCTCGCCGTGATAATGGGTACCTGACGGGTTTTCTCGTGGTGTTAATTTCGTTCTATCGGGATTCCGAGCCCGATAAATCCACAGGAAAATCGACGTCATCTGAAAGGTTTAACGTACTGTTGAAAACGGAGGAAATTAGCAGGGCTATAAAATCTGAATAAATTTCTATGTTGTGTTAATGTGTATTGATTTTAGTATCATCAGTTGGACGGATGACCTATCAGTATGTGGAATGTTAAAGGTGCTCGCTGGGCAATTCAGGTGACGTCATTGGCGATCATTCTCACCTGTTTGATGCTATTTATAGATACTGACCAGTGTCGCTGTGTGATTCAAAATTATAGGTCAAAGGTTTGCGATTCGAGAACCGAGTTGCGTTCAAGATCGTACTGCTAGATTAGATGATCGCACTGCGTGAATTGACGCTTGTTAACCTTACGTGGGGCTAGCCTAGAATAGCAATGTCTAGTGCTACGTGGGGCTAGCCTAGAATAGCAATGTCTAGCGCTACGTAGGACTAACCTAGAATAGAAATGTCTAGCACCACGGGGGGCTAGCCTAGAATAGCAATGTCTAGCACTACGTGGGGCTAGCTTAGAATAGCAACGTCTAGCGCTACGTGGGGCTAGCCTAGAATAGCAATGTCTAGCTCTACGTAGGACTAACCTAGAATAGAAATGTCTAGCACCACGGGGGGCTAGCCTAGAATAGCAATGTCTAGCACTACGTGGGCCTAACTTAGAATAGCAATATCTAGCACTACGTGGGGCTAGCCTAGAATAGCAATGTCTAGCACTACGTGGGGCTAGCCTAGAATAGCAATGTCTAGCGCTACGTAGGACTAGCCTAGAATAGAAATGTCTAGCACCACGGGGGGCTAGCCTAGAATAGCAATGTCTAGCACTACATGGGGCTAGCTTAGAATAGCAACGTCTAGCGCTACGTGGGGCTAGCCTAGAATAACAATGTCTAGCATTATGTGAGGCTAGCTTAGAATTGCAATGTCTAGCACTACGTGGGCCTAACTTAGAATAGCAATATCTAGCACTACGTGGGGCTAGCCTAGAATAGCAATGTCTAGCACTACGTGGGGCTAGCCTAGAATAGCAACGTCTAGCGCTACGTGGGGCTAGCCTACAATAGCAATGTCTAGCATTATGTGAGGCTAGCTTAGAATAGCAACGTCTAGCACTACGTGGGGCTAGCCTAGAATAACAATGTCTAGTGCTATGTGGGGCTAGCCTACAATAACAATATCTAGCACTACGTGGGGCTAGCTTAGAATAGCAACGTCTAGCATTATGTGAGGCTAGCCTAGAATAGCAATATCTAGCACTACGTGGGGCTAGCCTAGAATAGTAATATCTAGCACTACGTGGGGCTAGCCTAGAATATCAATGTCTAGCGCTACGTGGGGCTAGCCTAGAATAGCAATATCTAGCGCTACGTGTGGCTAGCCTAGAATATCAATGTCTAGCGCTACGTGGGGCTAGCCTAGAATAGCAACGTCTAGCGCTACGTGGGGCTAGCCTAGAATAGCAATGTCTAGCATTATGTTACTACGTGGGGCTAGCCTAGAATAACAATGTCTAGCATTATGTGAGGCTAGCTTAGAATAACAACGTCTAGCACTACGTGGGGCTAGCCTAGAATAGCAATGTCTAGCACTACGTGGGACTAGCCTACAATAGCAATGTCTAGCATTATGTTACTACGTGGGGCTAGCTTAGAATAGCAATGTCTAGCATTATGTCACTACGTGGGGCTAGCGTAGAATAGCAATGTCTAGCGCTACGTGGGGGAGGAACTTGTCTATCTCTGAGGTCAGGATCTAACGGGAAAGAGCTAGAAATCAGTTTAAATGATTTTGGTTTCGAATGAAGTTATGATTTACGATAAAGTTCGTAATTAAAACCTTTCCATTATCGAGGGAAATTCTATAACATTTCTCTATAATGTGTATATTTTAGATACTGGTCAAGGGTTTGATGTGTGTGACATGAAAGAAAAATTATTCTGTTAGTCAGTGTGTCAGTTATATATTCCCGAACACGCACCCTCATTAAATAGTTACTAAAGTGCAAGTTATGTTCGTAATACAATAATTAGTTCAAAGTCAAGCAGCAAACCTCCATTGTCAAACAAATCATGTTTTTTTTCATTAAAAAGTTTCTGTGACAATGACTGTGTCCATTGTTTCCAAAACAGAAAATAGAATTACCACACCTTATCTATAGGCGAAATCCGGTAATTTCCTATAGACGCGATCCGATAATTTTCTATAGATGCGATCCGGTAATTTTCTATAGGCGCAATCCGGTGATTTTCTGTAGGCGTGATCCGATAATTGTCTATAGGCGCGATCCGGTAATTTTCTATAGACGCGATCCGGTGATTTTCTATAGGCGCGATCCGGTAATTTTCTACAGGCGCGATCCGGTTGATTGGTCGGTTGTTTTGCTGTTTTCCGCCACACTCAACATTTTTTCAGTTATCTGGTGGCGCCCAGTTTAGTGGAAGAGAGAACTCAGATACAATGTACCTTGGAAGAGACCACCGACCTTCCGAAAGTAAACTGGGAAACTTTCTCACTTACCGGTGCGAACGGGATTCGAACCCGCGCCGACCATAGGTGAGAGGCCGTGTGATTTTAAGCGCAATGCTTGAACCACTTGGCCACGGAGGTCCTTTCTGTAGGCGTGACCCGTTGATTGTCTCTAGGCGTGATCCGGTGAATGTCTAACCGTGATCCGGTAATTGCACACACCTTGTCTACAGGCGTGATCCGGAGAATATAGGACTAGAAAAAAGTTGTCCGATTATGTTAATATAAATTTTACAGGGTCCACTCTGGGCAATATACGGTCAGCATATTAGATTTTACGCACAGTCATCTGTCACTGCACTCCAGAATTTGATATTATTATCAAATATACGCACCAGTCAAGTGGTTAAGATTAATAAAATATACCGCTTATGTCGATAATCAGAACATCGCGCCGCTTAAGTCAATAAGAAAAGGCATTGCACAGGTCCCCTTAAGTCAATATGAAATTGTTCTATTGACTTTACGTTTGGCGCTATGTTTGAGAGCGACCTTTGATGAGTTTGATATTCAAACATAACCGTTCTCAGCACCAATCGATTTTTGTACTCCATATTATTTCTATGTATCGTGCTGAGGCGTCGAGCGTGTATTGTGGAGCAGCTTGACGTTTTGCGAGTATATTGTAACAGTTGACGACAAGGCAGCCCTGTTCATGGCAGATCTCTGACAGATTATTATAAAATCCAGTTATACAAAATGCAGGACGAACTGTGAGACGGAGACTCGGAATTAGCAAATCAAGGAAAAAAGGGGGGATAGAAATAAGATAAGCCCGCTGTGGGGTAGAGATACGTCAGACGACACAGGGATTAATTTCTGATCGCCATTACACGAGATTCTAGCGGACCAAGATAATAGTCATTTTAGTTTTAAAAAGCAGATTTGATTGGCATTACCTTAACAAAAATAAACCCCCCGTGTAATGAAGTATTGATTACGAAACAGTGTGTTTTATGGTTCGCTATGAGCGGAAATTAGATGACAACAAAAAGTTTGTGGTTGGACGTAGTTATAAAGTTGTCTGTCGTGAACGTCGGCAATGGACCGGATATCCGTGAACAGATTCTCTTTCCGGCGGAAGGGAAGCCACAAAAGGAATAAAGAGGAACATCCCGAACCCGGGTTCGATTTTGCAAAGTTATCCTATGTCAGGTAGGGAAATTGTACGGCGAACCCGATGCTAATTGCTTAATGTTTCGTCATAATATATGTCAAATTGAAATTGTTGTGCATCTTTAGCCATATTTACTCACACGATATCAATACACGTTATAGAGAGGGGGCTGTTTTGATTGTACATCGTTCTATACTTATCATTTTTTTTCCGCAGAAACTACAAGGGCGGCTATGAAAAATGTTTTGTAACATATGTGGAAGTAGGAATCGAATTAAAACCTTGAAAAAAGAAATTAAAAAAAAACAAAATAATAGAATATACTTGTATGTAAAAGAAATCGCTCTCTGGTTTTGCCCACACAGTGCACACTCTAGAGGGGTATCAGATATTGTCACAGTGAACACTCTAGAGAGATTACGAGACATAGGTTGACCCCCCCCCCCCCCCCCCCCACACACACACACACACACCTTTTTTTGTTGAGAAATTCAGACTAGAGAGGTAACGAGAATAATTCAGTATTAACAGGTATTCTGAAAAACAAATACAAATGCAATAGAGGGATACTTTAATAATATATCAAAGAAGTTTTCTAAATTCATATGTACACGTGCTATGAATGAAATTGCATGTACATGTAGCAGAAACTAAAAAAAAAAGTTGCAAAAGTACCAAGAATTTGTGTGTTTGAGAGAATCGTGACCTTTTATCTTGATACTTGTATGAGGACCACGTGACGAGCTACACAAGTCACGTGATATGTGTTGTCATGTTCTAGTGAGGCAATATGTAAATGACCTTGCATTCATCATTATGTAAATTATCTAAATTATGTAAATGCATGGCATAAAATGAAACAAAAATTCTCAAGTGACATTGATATTGCCAAAATGACCATGTTTCTCTGAAATGCATTTAAAAAAAATATGGCATCACATTATGAAATTTCCCATAAGTATTTCAACGTTGATAAAAATCTTAATTGCAAATTCTGATGTATACGTGAAATAAAATTACCTGGAGACTGATATCGTTATGTAATATTTATAATGATTTAATTTTCAGGCACGTAATATTATCATACATTTTTAGCCGAGTTGCAACGAAGTTGAACTCGGCTATTGGTTTGGTGATGTGGCGGGCGGGCGTCAACAATTGGTTTCCGGATGATAACTCGAAAAGTTTACAATCTAATCAAATGAAACTTTGATATATTGTTGGGTACCAGGTAAGGAAGGTCCCTATTGATTTTGGAGAAAAATGATGAAAGGTCAAGGTCACAGTGACCGAAAATAGAATGAAAATTTCAGGAAAATTTGGTTTCCGGATGATAACTCAGAAAGTTTAAATCCGAATCAAATGATACATAAAGATATTGTTATGTACCAGGTAAGGAAGACCCCTATTGATTTTGGAGAAAATGGGTCAAAGGTCAAGATCACAGTGACCGAAAATAGATTTAAAATTCCAAAAGGAATTTGGTGTCCGGAGGATAACTCGAAAATTTTCAATTTGAATCAAATGAAACTTGGATATATTGTTGGATACCAGCAAAGCAAGGCCCCTATTGATTTTGGAGAACAAAGGTCAAGGTCACAGTGACCGAATATAGATTGAAAACTTCAGACAAATATGGTTTCTGGACAGTAACTCGAAAAGTTTAAAACTGAAATTAGTTCTTCACAATTATAAATATACCACGCCATTCCTGGCTTTACAATGTATCCCATGCAACTCGGCTCATGCACCCCTGGGTGCATATACTGATTTTTTAAAAGTATGGATGGGTTTACTTTTTAATCACAATTTTCAAGCCGACATTCTCACCCACTATCATTTTTTAAAGTTAGGGGTAGGGGGTGGGGGCAACCAACATATATTTTATTTGCACTTTGCTATATTTACATTTGCCAATACACTTCCTTAGGTGACAATTCTCATGAAATTGACATTCAATTTCGTACATTAAATAAATAGAGAATATTACAGGCTAAAATCTATATCGTATATTATATCAGACTGAGTGGCCCCATATCAGCCCGAGGGCCAAAGATACACACGGTTATTACTGATAGATAATCATGTAATGATGTAAGCACATAATGTAATGATGTAAGCACATAATATAATGATGTAAGCACATAATGTAATGATGTAACCACATAATGTAATGATGTAACCACATAATGTAATGATGATGATGTAACCACATAACGTAATGATGTAACCACATATCATAATGATGTAATCACATAACATAATGATGTAGCCACGTAATGTAATGACGTAACCACATAATGTAATGACGTAACCACATAATGTAATGACGTAACCACATAATGTAATGATGTAATCACATAACATAATGACATATAGACATAACGTAATGGTGTAAAGGAATAACATGAAAAGGTGTCCACATATATAACATCTGATTTTCAGCGTAAGGCAGTAACGGTCTCCCATAGACACTGCTGTGTGTATTTGATCAATGTACGAGAAGTCTGCTTTTTATGAGATGTTCATCGCCAAAGTTTTCCGTCAAAAGAGCACTCCTCTGGTTGATAATTTTATTGTGAATCTGATGGGCTTTATATATCTGCAATGAATCCCTAATAGCGACACGCTGATCGATGCTGAATTACGATCCGTCGCCAAAAGACCACAAAGTTAATCAAACACTCTTATGATTGTCATTGTCTTCAGGAAGACTCGATGTGGACCGCTGTCGGCAGTGGTCAGTATCCACACGGGTTTTCTTGTCCATCTTTACAATATTGAGATGTGTGTTTGTATGTTTTTCTTGTTAGACAAATCAAAATAAAGTTTACGATTTACGTCATCCACACGCGTGATATATCGGAAAGTAGGTGAAATGAGATTTTTTTTTTTTTTTGAAAACAATGTATATTTCCTTCGTAAAGTAGATGAATGATTTCAAATTCCGCCGCAAAATACGAATTCTTCCGAATATAACCTAAAGGAGGAGTGCTACTCCAGAGAAATACACGGTATGAAATATGATAACATGAAGACTATGTCCAGTAATGTTTTGAAATTGAAAACTTTAAAAGTAAAAAAATACTATTTTAGTAGACAGTAATCTGAAGAAGAAGAAGAAGAAGAAGAAGAAAGAAAACGTCTACTGAAATCGAAGCCGCGATCTCCATAGCATGCTAACTTACTGATCTACTCAGCTAGACAAGTAAATTTAACGTGAAATGACAAATATTGCTGATATTTATAATTCCATTTATGTTTTAAAAGGAAGTCCGCCATTATGACGATGTAGTATGCCTCCTTAAAGTTTTTTTTTTCGGGGTGAAGTTATACAGATATGAGTGCAGAATTTATTGAAGGATTACAGGGAGCTGCTTGTGTGACCAAATGAATTATTTATTGTTAGTGATTGATTATATAATGAATGTGTATTGTTATTGATTGATTATTTATTGTTATACCCCCCGCGAACGAAGTTCAGGGGGTACACAGGAATCACTCTGTCTGTCTGTCTGTCTGTGCAGATTCGTGTCCGGGCCATAACTTCTTTGTTCTTTGACATAGGCATACCATATTTGACACATGAGTGTATCACCATGAGGCCATGTGTCAGTTACCTTCATGACCTCTATATGACCTTGAACTTGGACCTCAAAGTCAAAATTTATTATAGGGTTTTGACATAGTCATACCATAAGGCATGGGTGTATCACAATGAGACTATGTGTCATGTACATTCATGACCTCTTTATAACCTTGACCTTTGATCTCAAGGTCAAAATTATAATTTATACCATGGATTTGTGTTCGGACTATATCTTCCATTTTCTTCTACAAAGGCATACCATATTTTTACACTCAGGAAAGAGGTAATTTATACCTATTAACAACACCCTTTGGGAGATTGGGGTAAGCGGGGGGTATTCTTAGTGAGCATTGCTCACAGTACCTCTTGTTATTGATTGATTTTATAATGAATTATTTATTGTTATTGATTGATTTTATAATGAATTATTTATTGTTATTGATTGATTTTATAATGAATTATTTATTGTTATTGATTGATTTTATAATGAATTATTTATTGTTATTGATTGATTTTATAATGGATAAAGTATAGCTAGAATATAACCCATAAAATTAACGTAAAAAGCTCAAAACTCTGAAACTTCGGAGGGGGTTCGTCTGGACCTTAATACGGCTTACAGATCACCACCTACTGCCCCCACTCTCGCCACGATTTAGCAAATCCTGGATCCGCCACTGAAATTTAACTATACTTTGCTAGACACAATAGAATGTAAGAGACATGCGCAAAACTCTAGAGCGTATGTCTTAACAAAAATGGATGTGCTCTGCTAGAAAATCGGATGTGAAAGAGACAATTATTGTGGTCGGCTTGATTTTTTATCTTTTCTTTTTTTCTCTCTCTTCTAATTACCCACAGCCAGGAAGAAGCACAGAAGATAGACGAGGAACTATTTTCTGAGTACGCGTTCAGTGTGGAACAGTTGATGGAGCTCGCCGGATATAGCTGCGCTGTTGCCATAGCAAAGGTTTGACGTTATTGAAAAACAAAACCTCTGATTATTTTCGGATCAAAATCAGCGACAGATGACAATGTTTAACGGTAAACTGATAAAGTGTACATTGTATCAGACCTTACTTCTATAACAATGGGTGTCACGTGTCAAATGAATGTTACATGTCAACCCCGGCAGTGTTAGCATCAATCTCATTATAGCGCTGATCGAATTTCCTCAGTATTAGAATATCTGCCTACGTAAACAGGTCACACCTTCAATGTTGTTTGTGTTTGCTCTTCAACTCCAATAGTGTTTGGAATACATGTTAAAATCAATTTGCTTATGGCGCTGACATCTTTACCATGAAAGGGGGATGCTGGTCAACTTACGCTACACTCCCCCAAACCTAAATAAGAACATGGGCAGCTTAGACAAATATATCCTACCTCAATTAATAGAAAGGTAGTTTAACTCTGTCACACCCCCTTCTTTTATTTTCATCTTTTACTTTCTCTTTCATAGTGTTACCCGCTGGAGAGAATGACACGTGATAACGGAGCTGTGCTTGTTTGCTGCGGTCCTGGCAACAATGGCGGGGACGGGCTAGTGTGTGCCAGGCACCTTAAACTTTTTGTATGTATACTGTATATAGGGATACTTTCGCCCCGTATTTTCCCCCGCCCCTTTCACCCTTACAAACGGGTTCACCTCGATTTAAAATCGCCCTTACTCAGAAATAGAAATCAGTGAGAACATATTTAGCTCAGTCTTAACTAGGGGGGGGGGGGGGGGAGGGGGGGGGGGGGAGGGGGGGGGGTAGTTTACACCTTCTGACATCATAGATAAATATAGCATACTTTGGAAGTTTCCTTCAAACCCGACTGATCTAGGTCACGCCTGACTAATCTCCGTCACTCCTGACTGATTTCGATCGAGCAGTGCATATCTCCGATAATAGTGTAATGAGTGTAACAAAGACTGATCTATACATGAGTTCTGCAAAGTATATGGTCGTTATAATGATCTAATTTACTAAAAGAACTGGATAGCTCTTATGCTGTCTGACGTGTTTCATACCAATTGCTAGGTCGATTTTTGACTATGAGTTACTCTGTTTACCTGGTCAAGATATAGGGCCCAGATCGGATATGACCAGTCGATAGAGGTCCTAGACACCTGATCCCACCTCTGGTATATCGAGGGGCCAGTGAATGCCCTAGTTTCAATTTTGTATTCTTTATAAGATTTGAATGTTTAATCAAAATGTTTTCATCCAATTGTCTTTTTCCTTTGTTTTTAAAGGGTTACAAACCGACAGTGTTTTACCCTAAGAGACCCAACAAGCCCCTGTTTGAGGGCCTCAGTAAGCAATGCGAGGGAATGGACCTGCCGTTCCTTTCCTATTTCCCGTCGGAGCCCCACCTGATTCACGACTCGTACAACTTAGTGGTAGACGCTTTATTTGGGTTTAGTTTTAAACCCCCAGTGAGACCGACTTTTGCCAGCGTTATTGAGACGCTTAGAAAAGTGGATATCCCAATTTGCAGTGTGGATGTACCTTCAGGTATAGAGGACCAGGTTTGATTAGTAAACTGAGCGTGTTTGATTCTGGTAATCTATTAGCGCGCTTGATTTAATAAATTGTGGGCTCACTTGATTTGGTAAATTGTGGGCACACTTGATTTGGTAAATTGTGGGCACACTTGATTGAGTAAACTATAGATGTGTTTGATTTGGTAAACTCTTAATTGTCGTACTTAATTTGGTAAATTGTGGACACGCTTGATTTGATAAACTATGGACGCTCTTGATTTGCTACAAGTACATGTATATTGTGGACATTTATTTATGTAAACTTGAACTTGATTAGGTAAATTGTGGGCTTGTTTGATTTTATAAACTGTGGGCGAACTTGATTGCCTACACCAAATTACATTCGATGTTCAACGATTTCACCTCATAATAAAGTATATTTCATGTATAGCAGAATTTTTCGCGGGGTAATAAATTTGGCTTATTTAGCGGTTGGCTAACTTTCCGCCAAAATTTCACTTGCCAGATATGCACCAATTGCGTATTTGCAAAAGAGATAACTCTTCCTTGTTCGCCAAAATTGATTCCGCTAAAATTATTCGCATATTTTTGAGTCAGGAAATCGCCAAATTTGAGATCCGTGGAAATGCCCGCTATATTTTCTGATACAGGTAATGCTTGTTGTTGTCTCATTTTATCCCCTGAATCAATTTTTATTGTCGGATCAGGAGAGGTATTCTCTATTCATCGAGTGCAATTTTGTACTTGTCTGAAACATTGGATGAAGCGAACCCACAAACTATGCAATATTTTAATAAAAGGGGTTTTATATTTCAATTGATTAGAAATTTAACGATTAAACGTGTATTCTACCAACTATTTAATTACGGCAGGAAATTCAATAATTTAATTTTCAGAAATGGTTGTAAATGCATTTCGTCTATACACTTCATCAAAAGATATCAATTGGCATGAAAATTATTCGCAAAATTTAAATTTTATTGCCAATTAAGAGTCTGCCGTCCACACAGTAATGCTTTTCTTCGACCGAGTCGTAGACAACATCACGTGATCTCAGTAAGGTAATCAGTCGTAGACAACATCACGTGATCTCAGTAAGGTAATCAGTCGTAGACAACATCACGTGATCTCAGTAAGGTAATCAAACGCGCCCTGATGCACGTATCGGATACTGAATGCAAAACTTAAGGAGGTATTCTGTATTGTCATAATGGCTGACCTCCTTTTAAGGAGGTATACAACATCTTCATAATAGCGGGCTTCCTTTGTAAGGAGGTATACTGCATTCTCATAATGAAATGAAATATAGATAAATATAGAATAAATAAATATAAATTTCTTGACACACAGATAACTCCGTTTACCTGATCAAGATGATGGGCTTACGGCGGGTGTGACCGGTCGACAGGGGATGCGTACTCCTCCTAGGCACCTGATCCCACCTCTGGTGTGTCCAGGGGTCCGTGTTTGCCCAATTATTTATTTTGTATTACTTGTAGGAGTTATGAGATTGATCACTGTTCGTTATCTTCACCTTTCATATAAATATGAACAGTGTTTTTGTATACCATATAAATTGTTTAGCCTAGCTGAGTAGCTCAGTCGATTATCGTGCCGAGTGTTGGTTACAGTCCGCCAGGGGTTTACATTGTATTTTGTTTACTCTCTACTAAACCTGTATGTTTTACTATACAAAGTGAATTTGAAAGTTTTCAATTTCAAAATTTCGTTGTGCAAATATTCCAGTTTTCATCCAGTTCATAGTGCTCTGTTGTAACATTCCTCCTTCAACTTATTTTACTGATTTTTGATACGTACATGTATATAGTCATTTAGCAGGAAAACATGAATTACGCCATGCATATATATCTTATTTAGATCCACCCTTTTAATTTTCAGGCTGGGACGTTGAAAAGGGGGACCCAGAAGGCCTGCAACCGGACCTACTCATTTCTCTCACCGCCCCCAAAAAGTGCGCCAAACTCTTCAAAGGCAAACATCACTACTTGGGCGGACGGTTCGTCCCGAGGACGCTTGAACAGAAGTACGACCTTCAACTTCCGCCGTATCCCGGAACTGATTGTGTGGTCGAGCTAAAGACGCAAAACGCATCAGATGAGAAGACGAATAACACGGGAGAGTGACAACACTGTATTGTGACGTCATTGGGATTAAATTGTACGAGGAATTTGCAGAATTCTTAAAATAAACCAATTTTCACAAAAATTTAAATGATTGTTTTATGGTATGTGTTATGCTCCATGTCACCAATTCGATTTCTACTTTCATTTTCGCGTTTCCAAAACAAGTCTACCTGTCTGCTATCTCACATTAAGATATCAGATGGGGAACCAGTCTAGTCTTATATCTGACGAGGTAGAATGTCGATTCAGTCGATCTTGCAGCTGCAATCGTAACTACTCGGCTATTTCCGTAACCGCAAATGAACCGATTACGGAAAAAGACGAGGGCGTGATCCGATTGTTTGCAGCTGCTGTCTTTCATCAGCGGGCCTATATATATCTGTAGAACCGACCACACCCAACCTTACAGAATGCGGAATCGCAGAAAAAACCCCTGTCTGTATAAAAACGTACATCATCGAGTACCCCTATTTTATCTTCATTTTGTGTAATCGAACAGAACTGCTGATAATAAAATACAACTATTACACATTGTCACTGTTGTCAAAAGTAAACTCGTATTTCATGTAATTGTCAGAATCCTCACTCTTAGCGTTCTTCTGTATTTCCAGTACTTTGATTCTGTTTCACGATACATCAAGGGGCATTTTGCAATGGGTACAAACTGTGCTACTTTTTAGCTGATATATATCTGTATTTTCGTAAGGTAGAATTTACCCCCCCCCCCCCCAAAAAAAACGTCCTAAAATAAATAAATAAAAAATGAAAACAAACAACAAAAAAGACCCTTCCAAATAGGAAGACATATCGTTGGCTATGACCTTCAACTCCATATTTAGATACATCGACAACAATCGGGATAAATTCAGCTTCATCCATTATCACCTGCATGTTTTCCGATTGAATCGATACGCGAAAACATGTTCCGCGTATGATCAATTTCTAATCTGATGCAGGCTGCTGATTAAGAAGTTGATGCTACAGAGGTTTTCACATCTACTCTCTCATTTAAGGTCGACATCTCGCGAATTCTACGGTCGTTATAATATCTACAGTCTCGTTTAAAGTCTCGCGAAATCTCTAACCGTTATAAAGACGTACAGGTGATTGATCTGTCAGTAGGTCCACTGCTGTCGGACGATGAAAGGTGAAGATAACGAACAGTGATCAATCTCATAACTCCTATAAAGGTGAAGATAACGAACAGTGATCAATCTCATAACTCCTATAAAGGTGAAGATAACGAACAGTGATCAATCTCATAACTCCTATAAAGGTGAATATAACGAACAGTGATCAATCTCATAACTCCTATAAAGGTGAAGATAACGAACAGTGATCAATCTCATAACCCCTATAAAGGTGAAGACAACGAACAGTGATCAATCTCATAACCCCTATAAAGGTGAAGATAAAAAACAGTGATCAATCTCATAACTCCTATAAAGGTGAAGATAACAAACAGAGATCAATCTCATAACTTCTATAAAGGTGAAGATAACGAACAGTGATCAATCTCATAACTCATACAAGCAATACAAAATAGACAGTTGGGCAAACACAGACTCCTAGACACACCAGAGGTGGGATCAGGTGCCTTGGAGGAGTAAGCACCCCCTGTTGATCAATACACACTCACCGTGAGCCCTATATCCTGTTCAGGTAAACGGAGTGATCCGCAGTAAAAAATCAGTGTGCCAAGAACGGCTTAACAATCGGTATGAAACACGTCAGACATCTATATACAACCTATCATTACCGTGAACGTACATGTACTTTACCGAGTTAGCATCCTCTGTCGACCGGCAACACCCTTTGTGAGCCCTTTAGATGTAAAACTTATACGGTACCAATTTTGATGCACCAGATGCGCATTTCGACAAATAATGTCTCTTAAAGGACACAACGCATGTTTCTAAACTTTTTCATTTTTTCAGCAAAATTAACTCTTTCTATGCCTAAAACTACTTTAAATGTGTTTTAAATGAAATAGTTTGCGTAGCTTTCGAGTTTGAAAGCGATGAAATTCAAATCTTGCGATATGCATATTTTCTTTTGCTAGTTTACGCGCCATTATGTGTGATGTCATATGCCACCTCGGGTTTGAAAACATCTATTAGCCATTTCATAAACAGATTAGATTTAATCGAGAAAAAAACCAATTATCACGTTAACGGCTTGTAAATAATAATGCATTAAGATGTTTTGTGTCGTGTTCGGATGTACTAGTTGTCGGTAGAAAGGATTTAGACTGAGTATTTTTCAATTTTTCGAAGGAAGGTACGAGAAAAAAGACGTGGATAAATATTTTGTTGGAGCAAGAACTTTACCTTAAAAAACACACCCAGTCACCTTTTCAAACACCGCTTGGACAGAGACCCTGATAAACTGCGAGAAAATGGATATATCGAAGCTATATAGGTACTGGCAGGCCTAAAGCATACATTCTGTTTTACTCTTCAAATTCAATACACACTCGGATCAACTGACCTTCACCTTGTAACAACATATATCGACGTAATCTCAGCGAGATTCGGCGAGGCTGGATATTTGGACTGACGCCTCTTTCGAATCTCAGACCAGTGTCACATAAAGGGATTCGGGAAATCTTGCCTGAACTTTATTATAAAAATCAATGTAACATAAACTTTACATCTTGATCAGGTAAACGGGCAATCCGTAGTCAAAATTAGTGTGCCAAGAACGAGCTAGCAATCGGTATGAAAAACGTCAGACAGCATCTGATGTTTTCAGGACCACAATGTAAACTAGTTTTTAAACTAATTGTGCTATCCTGTTTAAATAAAGGACATTATTATTATTACATGCATCACCAAAAAGTGCATTTATCAGAGTCTAGGAATGGTTTTAAATGGAAAACTAACAGAGAAGAGGCGATAGGCAACTCATCAAATTACTTATAAATCGATCGTATAATGAAAAAAAGGGGGGAAAAAGAAAAAGAAAATCACCCCTTTCCCCAATCCCAGCTAAATATAAGATATTGTCAAAAAGTGCCCCCCCCCCCTCCCCCTTGTCCCGATTCTACGTGCCCGATCTCTATTCAGCTAAAGCCTGATTGAAGACCAAAGTAAAAGAGGTCTATAGTGAACTAAAGGTGATACATTAATGAGTGAAAAAAGGTTCAATACGATGCATGTACTGCATGTCACAGAAGTAACCCTGAACAACCCCCCAATTCCAGTTATCGCATGGGAACCACATCATGTTTACCGACGATCGTGAAACAACAGGTTATTTTCACAATAATTTGTACGATCACGTGTCTGCCATTATCGTGGGTCGTACGATCGCGTGTCTGCCATTATCGTGGGTCGTAAGATCGCTTAATACGTCGTTGTCTCGAGAGATGTACGAATTAAATCGTTGTGGGGTATAATACACATCCTAGGATTGCAGCAATCGCTTCGTTGTGACAATGAAAATTGACTTACTTATTTGATATTTTTGTCATAAATTTCGAAATTTCATTTTAATATTAATAACATGCTATGTTTTGGTGAAAATATTTAACAGAAAATTCAGATAAAACAGAAAATGAGTTAGTTCTGCGTAAAATGTAAAATTTGAAAACATATGGAGAACAATTACCAGTTGTTCCACGATCGCGAAACTCTGCTGATTACTGACAACACAATGAAGGCTAGCTGCTGGTTACTGACAACACAATGAAGGCTAGCTGCTGATTACTGACAACACAATGAAGGCTATCTACTGATTACTGACAACACAATGAAGACTATCTGCTGATTACTGACAACACAATGAAGGCTATCTGCTGATTACTGACAACACAATGAAGGCTAGCTGCTGATTACTGACAACACAATGAAGGCTAGCTACTGATTACTGACAACACAATGAAGCCTAGGTACTGATTACTGACAACACAATGAAGGCTATCTGCTGATTACTGACAACACAATGAAGGCTAGGTACTGATTACTGACAACACAATGAAGGCTACACTCTGCTGATTACTGACTACACAATGAAGGCTAGCTGCTGATTACTGACAACACAATGAAGGCTACACTCTGCTGATTACTGACAACACAATGAAGGCTAGCTGCTGATTACTGACAACACAATGAAGGCTAGCTGCTGATTACTGACAACACAATGAAGGCTATCTGCTGATTACTGACAACACAATGAAGGCTATCTGCTGATTACTGACACCACAATGAAGGCTATCTGCTGATTACTGACAACACAATGAAGGCTATCTACTGATTACTGACAACACAATGAAGGCTAGCTGCTGATTACTGACACCACAATGAAGGCTAGCTGCTGATTACTGACAACACAATGAAGGCTAGCTGCTGATTACTGACAACACAATGAAGGCTACACTCTGCTGATTACTGACAACACAATGAAGGCTAGCTGCTGATTACTGACAACACAATGAAGGCTATCTGCTGATTACTGACAACACAATGAAGGCTAGGTACTGATTACTGACAACACAATGAAGGCTAGCTACTGATTACTGACAACACAATGAAGGCTAGTTACTGATTACTGACAACACAATGAAGGCTATCTGCTGATTACTGACAACACAATGAAGGCTAGGTACTGATTACTGACAACACAATGAAGGCTATCTGCTGATTACTGACAACACAATGAAGGCTATCTGCTGATTACTGACAACACAATGAAGGCTAGGTACTGATTACTGACAACACAATGAAGCCTAGCTGTTGATTACTGACAACACAATGAAGGCTACACTCTGCTGATTACTGACAACACAATGAAGGCTAGCTGCTGATTACTGACAACACAATGAAGGCTAGCTGCTGATTAATGAAGGATGCAACCCAGGATAAGAAAGTTTACAGAGGGTGCACACTATCGCAACTTAGGTGTGATACAGTTGCACTAAAGTCATGTCTTCGTCAATACTGAAAAAAAAATACTGACAAGATCAGGAAGAAGACAGACAAAGATGGAGAAACCTCTAATTGTTCATGAACAATCGGGAATACTAGTTATTGCTGTCATCTTTATTAACATGTTGTTCCGTTGGTAAGTCTGACTTTGACAGTTGATGGTGTACGGGGTGGTTAGCGTGGGACATTTCTAACGGAATTATTCGTCACTAGGTTTGTCATAAACTGATTTTAATGGTTCATTTCCTAGTATAGCAATACCCAGTGCCTGTCTCGTCCACTGCGACTAAGGGAAGTAATCCAATGCTAATACAATGGTGTGAACACAGCAGAGTTATCTTTCCTTTTGTAGAATATATCAAATCCATTGAGGATCAAGTCATTATTAATCATTACAAATTTCTCTGGTGTAGCATACCTCCTTAATCACTACATTGTATATTCGACATCTTCTATGGAAGGCCATTGCCGCCCTAATTCTGTGTATCGTTAATTCTAACTTTGATTTTACAGTATGACATTTTTGATTCAATGTTACCGTATAGGGCCTAACAATTGAATCTCCATTCTATTTACTACATGACTTACTTAATATATTTCAATTTTTTATTTGCTTTTGTCTCGTTTCATTCTTGATAAAAAAGGCATCCTGAATTCCAGGTCACCTCTTTGTATTTTTGGGAGTTGAACTATGTTCAATCTCCCTGGGTCATCACGCACTTTTCTGCGCAGTAATTTGTATTGATTTGTATAGTGTTCGTCAGCGGGGGTTCTGTGTCAGCTGATTTACTCCTAGGTAAATCAACATAAACTTTTATAAACATCCGCCATTAAATAATCCATGTAACTTTTCTGAATTAATCTAATTTTGATAATTGATATGTAAATAAATGCAATGATATTGTATTCAAATCAATTTGAATACAAGATTTCGATCAAATTGATACTGATAGACATAGAAAAATAAAAGATAAGGTTGAAAATTGTCGTTTATAGCGCAGCGTCACCTATAAACATTGATAGGGAAACGAACGACAACTGCACACAAGCCCTATTAACACCGTGGCGCGAAATATCGAATATGGTGCGAAACCTCAGAAAATTTACAAGAAATAACTCTACAACATTGTGTATGTGTATATATTTGGGTTTTTTTTTAATGTGATATAAAAAATGCTTATATGTCACATGTAGATTGAATTAAAACACGTCATTCCCAGTCAACAACTTTCGATTGGGATCGGAATACGAAATAAAATTTCTTATATCCGGTGGCAAAGTGAAACTGCTTCATGCTTCAAGTTATTGAATTACGTAGTAATTGCACGTTACACATTAGAGAACTGTTCCTTTTAATAAAGAAAGCCACAAAATAGATACAAAATGAATGTACCTTATTCATTACTGTTACCGAGCTTTCGTCGACTGTAATCTCGAAATGGCGTGTTTCGCTGCGCTTGATGACGGTAAGGTCCACATTTTCTACGTGAGTAGTGTGGTATTTGTTTATGAATTTTTTGCGCATACATGGTATGTCTCGGCTAGGAATAATGGAAACTTTCTCACCTATGTATGTAAAGACATATTAATCTCTATTTTTAAAAATGTAGAACACTTTTATCAAATGACAATGTTTGAAAACGCTGAGAGCCCCGATGTCAGAATTTCCTTTTCCAAGACATCAATATGTCAAATTCATTATCCTTTTTGAATAGTATGTACCATATTTTGTACCAGTTATCCATTTTGAATCCCCTATTACAATGGGATTTTGCTGCACTCTGTAATGTTTGAGTGGATGTCACGAGTGTGTGTCAAACAGAAATTTTAAGAGCATGGGATAAGGTGCTGCCATGTATTACTTCACTATCAAAGTTTAACCCAGTTGCCACAATGTTGAATTTATGCTGCAAAAAGGATTGGAAATTGCTCTGGTCAAAACACATTGTTTATTTGTCTACAGATGAAAGAGACATGAGGATTCTCCCTCACAAACTGAAAAAAAAATAGTTATGGATCTTGTACATGTATAGTTTATTAATCACTATAGATTTCCAGCATCACAAGTCTGATTCCACTATATGCTTTCCATACTGTCAGGTTCATTCACCCCCTGTTTGAGCCACAGTATATATAATATCCCAAATACCTTGGAAACAAATAACATTATTTGACTAGTGTTTCATTTTTAGCGGAGTTGCGATGAAGTCGAGCTCGGCTTATGATCTGATGAAGTACCTTTGGGCGGGCAGGCGGGCACGCATCAACATTTCATTTCCGCACCATAGCTCTTGATCAAATTATAGGATCTCATTCAAACTTAGATGGATTGTCACCCTCAGTAAGATGAGGAAGCCTATCGATTCTGGTGTCACTAGGTCAAAGGTCAAGGTCATTGGCTATAAATAGACAGAAATTTGGAGAAAATTTTGTTTTCCGCACCATAGCTCTTGAACGAATTATAGGATCTCAATCAAACTTACATCGATTAAGTAAGACAAGAAGCCTATCGATTCCGGGGTCACAAGGTCAAAGTCACAGTGGCTATAAATAGACTGAAATTTGGAGAAAATTTTGTTTTCTGCACTATATTTTTTTAACAAATTATAGGATCTCAATTAAACTTAGATGGATTATCGCCCTTGATGAGAAAAAGAAGCCTATTGATTTTGATCAAGGGTTAAAGGTCAAGGTCACAAAGGATTTAAGTCGGCTGAAATTTATGTACGCAAAATTTTGCTCCCTGCTTGATAATTCTTGAAAACGTTTCTGCCGGTTCCCTCTATGCCCATTCCTTGCGCAATTTGGCTTGTGCATTTCCGATGCCCGACAATTTTTAATTTTTTTGCATTTCATTTATTTTGAGTTATTATACAATTATTTACCATTCCATTGATCCTCTACAGGACTGTAGTATACTCAGGTGACAGTTTAGCATATTGGACTACCTTTTCAAGTAATGAATCCTTAGAATTAGCTATAACTAGGATTAAACTTGAATGTATATATACAGGGGGAAAACTTCTTCATAACTGCAAGGCATTGATAACCATATTGATTTGAAAGTTTGGGCCATAATATGTGGTCACATTTTTCATGAGAATATAAAGGGGTGAAATTCTAGAAAACAACAACACGACTTCAGTTACTCGAGGAGCGTTGTGGCCCATGGGCCTTCCATTATCCATGTTTGCTGTTGTAACGCTTTGAAAAACAACAACAGTTGATTTGTATCTAAAATCATGATAATATTCAGTCATTTATCCACCTACCCTTCCAGTACTATCTTTTCTAACTGAATTTCCACAATGTTCAACTCCCACGAGTACTTTAAGTACTTTGTTTACATCTTAATTTCTAACTTAGAATTTCTAACGTGATATTCTCAATTCTATCCAGATTGTTGTTGTTGGTTTGATGTTTTCCACCACACTCAACAATTTTTCAGTTGGTGGAAGAGAGAACCCAGATACAATGTACCTGGGAAGAGATCACCGACCTTCCGAAAGTAAACTGGGAAACTTTCTCACCGGCGCGAGCGATTTGAACCCGCACCGACAGAGGTGAGAGGCCGTGTGATTTTCAGCGCGATGCTCTAACCACTCGGCCACGGATGCCCGTTTATATTAAGTTAAATTTAAGAATACAAGAAGTATGCATAGAATTATAATTGCCTTCCATAATCTTAACAGATAACTGAAAAATTGTTGAAGGTGGCGGAAAACATCAATAAGCGACAATTGTCATCCATAATCCTCAATCGAAGTCGTTATGCGATTAATTATTGTTGATTTCATGCAATCAATTATAAATAGTTAAGATTATGCCTCAATCTGTATTTCACTTTAATCATTTTGGAATGTCCAGATATCTTCCCAGTTCTTAGCGAATTCATAGATCCACCACTGCTCTCAGTAAATTTATAGATCCATCCCCACTACTCAGTAAATTTATAGATCCACCCCCACTACTCAGAGAATCCATACATATAGATCCACATCCACTATTCAGTGAATTCATGGATCCACCCCTCCCCCGTAATTTTCAGTCAATTCATAGATCCACCCTACTGAAATAATTCATACATGTACATCCACACCCTCTACTTAGTGAATTCTTAGATCCACCTCCACTACTCAATGAATCCCTAAATCCTTTCTCACTTCATAATGAATTTATAAATCCACCCCATTACTTAGTGAACTCCTAGATTCTCTTAAAGAATTTATAAATCCACCCCTCCACTTCTAAGTGAGCTTATTTATAGTGAACTCATAATATCCACTTCAACTTCTTCGAGAATTCCTAGATCCACGCCTCAGTCTTGATGAACTTTTAGATTCAGTCCCACTTCTTGCTAAATTATTATCATTAGATTAAGAACTGTGGCTGTGCTTATAGGATAATCAATGTGTCGCAGAGAATTCCTAGACCCACTCCTTAGTATTGGTGAACTTCTAGATCCACCCCTTAGTAAATCATTAGAACTGTTCCACTGTTTATAACGACAGAACAATTAAAATGTCGCTGAGAAAAAGTCGGGAAAAAACCAAAGTACAATCTTGAGAAAGTGAACACCGGATACACCCCCATTATTTATTTTTATTTTTTTGGATTCACACCTAAATTCTTAGTACATTTCCATATCCCATGCCATTATCTTACAAACGCTGAATTATTATGAAATCAGCAGAGATGGTTTTGAGTACGTATTATTTCATTTTTTTATGTATTGTCTTATACATTTAGTGCTTTAAAATTATGTTGTATAAAATATTTTAAAGTGATGCAATTAAAAAAGAGTGAGGCGTTTTAGGGTAATTTGACTTCATGACTAAACACTAGAAATATTTGAATAAAAATTCCATCAAATTAAACGAATAATAATAAATTCTTGATTAGAAAGCTGGAGCAGCAACCCAAACTCAAACTTAAATAAGAAAAATTCATTAATATGAATTAAATTAGTTGAAAAAAAATTCATTAATTTAAAAAAATAAAATAAAATAGACTTTTAAAACAGGAAGAAATGAACAACAAAGCATACTTTAATTCCCAGGCCTAACGAGCACCTGTGTTACCTTGGCTGATTTCGTTTCCTTTGAGGGTTATCAACTTTAGTCATTAAAAAGCGACCGGAGTTGTAATTTGCATTTTACGACAAGTTGAGGGCCCGTTTTCTCTATAACCTTGACGGGAGATTTGTCATGGGACTTCTGAATTCACAAACTACAGGAAAAAGATAAACAGAAAAATTATATGAAGTTATAACGAAATTAGTTAAAATTGTGTGCGTGCGCGCGTGTGTGTGTGAAAGAGAGAGAGAGAGAGAGAGAGAGAGAGAGAGAGAGAGAGAGAGAGAGAGAGAGAGAGAGAGAGAAAGAGAAAAACAAAGAGAGAGAGAGAAAGAGACAGAGAGAGAGAAAAAGAGAGCGACAGAGAGAGAGAGAGAGTTAGTGAGAGAGAGAGAGAGAGACAGAGAGAGAGAGACAGAGAGATAGACAAAGAGAGAGAGAGAGAGCTCTAATTTTTTTTAAAATCCTGCATAATATTTTGAAATTAGCCCCAGCATTCTGTAGAGGAGGAATTCGCTTTTTCTCACGACCCGTCTAATCTTGATAGGTCAGTTATGAACGCCAGCCAGAATCATATACGGACAACTTTTATCCGAATTACCTAGGCATCTTTATTTTTGAAACGTCTTTCCGTGTGCTTCAGAGTTAAAACAGTGATATATTCAAATTAAAAACCAGGGGATGGAATTAATGCAAGCTTAATGGACGGTGTAGATGTTGTGACAAATGGCTTGACGAATGCACTTATAAACGGCGTTCATACTGTCACTTAGACGGCGTCCATAAAAGAAATTCCTTTACATACAATGGTCTATACATGATGCGCATTGTACGTCTTCGTTAATTCCTATTTACCAGGGTAGACAAAATGTTGGCGTAAATTTTTTTTCTTTTTCTTTTTTATATACCTATTCACTGCTGTTTGGATCACAGCTCAAATCACAGAAAAAAATACAGACACAAAAGTTTTTCTCCCAATGTAAATCAATCAATACACATGGAATTTATCAATGTAAATCAATCAATACACATGGAATTTATCAATGTAAATCAATCAATACACATGGAATTTATCAATTTCATGAAATATAAAAAAGGGGGTGAGGGTTGTTGAGGAGAGAGGGTGGTTGGTTATTTTTAACCCGTATTGGATTACTAAGTATGCAATTAAAACCTGATTTCGGTTCATAATGACTTAAGAAGAATGCACGACAGGTGCGCGTTTTAATTATAGCACAAGCAATGTCACATCATCTCTGCATTTCTTTAAATGCGTGTTACTTATAATATTTTCACATCATTTCTGCACTTGAAAAATAATCAATATCGTGAAAGTAATCTTCAGATGCATTGTCCTGCGTCTGTGATTGTATATTGCCCTGCATCTTTGATTGTATATTGCCCCGCGTCTTTGAGATTTATTGCCATGGGACTTGCTTTTGACTGACAGAAGACTGTTAAATGGGAAAAACATGGCATATACACGTCCTCCAAGACCGTTAATGCCAAATACATTATACATGTGGTGGTAAATTTAGAAACAATTAGCTGTTGAAAACTTTAATTTTGAAAATCTATGCATTAGTCTGCCCTAAATTGATAAGGTTTCGTACGTGCTGGAAAGAGTGCAAGCAGGGGCGGATCGAGGACCCGAAGTTAAGGGTTCTAATAGTCATGTATAGAGATGCTTCAATTGATAATAAGTCCGGTCTCTTCGTTCGCACCGTTCTAATGCGCCCAGTGGCGGATCTGAAGAGTTTAGGGGGGGTTATCACAAAGGTCGTTTTGCCACTTTAGGGGCATCACCCACACCCAACGTGGGGCGGTAAAGATACAACCATGGTTCCCATTCCCTTTCTTTTAAGTATAGTAGGAAGATATGTTAAGAATTTTTCGATATCAAATTTATGAGACAGCAACACAAGAATACAACTATATAAGGCCTCATCCGTGCGCAGCTTTTTGTGCGCCGTAAATCAAAGGTTTTCATAAGGGGTGGATCTGCAGCTCTCTGTTCTACCAAAATAGTTTTTCAGAGAGCTATAGTGCTGCAGCTAATTGCTACATATATATGGGAAGTTGGCGATGGAATTTCAATAAAATATCTAAATAAGAAGCAGATTTGGAGGACTCCGTATGAAAAACATACTCTGATGTTTTTCCCGAGTTCACTGGAATGAAAATGATTTTTGTTAATAGTTAAAATGTCGTCAGTATACGAAAGGTGAAGATAACGAACAGTGATCAATCTCATAACTTCTATAAGCAATACAAAACAGGGAGTTGGGCAAATACGAACCCCTGGACACACCAGAGCTGGGATCAGTTGCCTAGAAGGAGTAATCACCCCCTGTCGACCGGTCACACCCGCCGTGAGAGCTATATCTTGATCAGGTAAACAGAGTTATCCGTGTATCTGAATGTTCAGTTGAAAGTCATGGCATGTAGAAGCTTATGAATAAATTCTGCCTTATGGAAATATTGACATTGAACCACCATCTTCCTGTACACTGTTAGTATCTAACAGGTGAAGAAATAAAATGATGTATTGTTATGAATACAGAAAACCTAAGGCTTTGGATTCTGGATCTTCAGAAACGCTTTGGTCCGTGGGGATTTCGGGTTAGAAGAGGTCCACAGGACGTTATCGTGATAGGCGACTAAATGGGACAGTCGTTCGGATGAGACAGTGTGGCGTCGGTGGCCTAGTGGCTAGGCTGTCAGACTGTCGACCGAAAGATCGTGGGTTCCAGTCCTGGCCGCGGCAGGGCCGACGTTGTGTCCTTGGAAAAGGCACTTTACATGAATTTCCTCACTCCACCCAAGTGTAAAAGGGGTATATGGCTATAGACAGTGAAAGATATTGTTAGAATGTTTAGTGCTCTACCGCATGTAACGACAGCTTGCACTGTATGTATCACAGGAAGCTGAGAAAGTTCTAGATTGATATAAGGTCTGCCGGGGTAATAATGTACATTGATTATTGTAAAGCGCTTTGAGTAGCATACGCTGGAAAAAACGTTATATAAAACCAATTATTATAAAATCGAGGCCCCGTGTCACAGCAGGGGTGGTGCGATAAAGATCCCTCTCTTTTCAAAGGCCGTAAGCGCCGAGCACAGACCTACATCTTACAGCCTTTCACTGGCAATGGCGGGTGAAAAATTCTCGAGCGTGACTTTAAACAGCATACAACCAACAAACCAAAACCATTTTTGTAACAATGAGTGACGTTTGGCAGGTGCTTTGTAGAATGAAGAACAACACGAGACAGGAAATATTGCCGTTATAATTATGCAAAAGTTCACAAAACTCAAGTTATTGCACTTCTCCCTCAGCCCAAAACAATGATACACCACAGTAAATAAGCCATTCTATATAAAATATTTAATTCTCGAGCATCATACACAATTCCAGAAGATCTTGATGGATTACATAGCTTTCTCCCTAAGCAGGTCTGTAGAAACCGATGAGGGGGCGGAGCACGAAACGTGGGAGGGGCAAACGTTTGTGTAAATTTGTTAATTTCAAAAGAAATTTCCGGGAAAAAATGGGAGGGAAGAGGAGTTAGCCTCTCTGTACCAGATTCTACAGACCTGAAAAATATAACAAATCCAATGTACATCCCGTTCCTGTCATACAATCGGTTTATAACTTAAGTTCACATTTTCTGTTACACGTCAGTTTATATAGGATGTAAACGATGTTCTCCCGAAATGAATCATTTATCAAGTGATTTTTCATGGGCCTCGTGCACCAACAGTTTGCAATGGAAAATGTCGGATTCTACGAAATATCGGGTTCATAGCCCGTCAAAATGTCAGTCTGTGGTTCCTAGTATATATACTATTAAACTTAGCATAAGAGACAAACAAAGCTCACAATCACAATCTCCTCAAGTCGAATACCGAGTTTGTTTCACATCAAATTAGATATATCTTCACCACAACAATAACGGACGTAGTCGATGAGGTCACACGCGGTGGCTGATGTCACTTGGCTCTTAGCCAAAGGTTCTGGTCCTGGCGCTGAACACGGGGACGCCCTTTATGGACGGGTTGCGGATTTCTTTCACTGGCACTTTATATTGTGGTTTGTATCCCGAAAACAAATTAAATCCTGCTCTATTGAAAATTTTGCTCTCCACTTTCATTGCAGGAGGGGGTGCCCCAATGAGTGTGGAGCTTATACCGAGTCTAGGTGCAGACTGAGATGATTTTGCCTTCATGTTGGCAGGGTATTCAGAACTGCCTTTGGCAAGAGCCATTCCTGCTGGAATATATTGTTTAGGAGTGGTGGGTTTCTTTTTCACTTCCGGTTGAGGGTTTTTCAATAATGCATTTGTTTTAACCGTATCTGTAGTTTTTTTCTCTATAAACGAAATGGGAGTTTCTTTTGGAGTGCTAACAACAGTTGGCGGGATGGTTGTTTTGACATATGGGATATGTCCCCTAACTCCCGAGCTGAGTTTTAGTGGATTAGGCGCGGCCATCAAGGAATTATCTGCGAATTTTGCGATGTCGATGTATACTTGACCTAAAGAGTCGATAGGTGGTCGATAGGTCGGGTTCGGCCTTTTCGTGCTAGGTCGACGAAATTCTGAGCTGAACTCAAACGGACTGGGTGGTTCCATGATGGCCCTGCCATGCCCTACGTCATTGTATATTTTACTGATGCTGAGTCCTGTGTGGGCGGCGCTGAGTCCCGTGTGGGCGGAGCGATATCCCATCCGCTGACGTCTGATTGGCTGGGCCTCGAACGCACTTGTCTGTGGATGCCCGTAATCACTTATGCCGAGGTTAGCGGCGTTATACTGCAGTGACGTGGAACCGTCATACATGCTGCTGCCTGCTTCCTTCCCACTTCCGGTGAGACTAAAGGAATTCCCTCGTCGCGGTATAGCGCGGACCATACCATCCCCAAATTGAGTGGTCGGATTTAGTTCCCGGGGAGTGGGCTGATCATAAACCGGGTTGAAAAAGTTCTTGCCTCGTCCATTGTTTTTGTAATCGATGGAATTCATAGGGTGTACATTCCTGTTGGACTCCTTGCGTTTCTTCACTGTCATTTTAGAGTTTGTGTTTACTTCTCCCTTCTGATGGATTGCCGGGTCCTGTACCGGGGCTTGGATTCCCGGGTTAGTCACAGGTGCTAGAGGTCCTGCGCTGGTTTTCCTTTGAGCAGGAAACTGCATAGTATCCATTTGCTCCCCATGACGTGGTGGTGCAGATTCCACACCGAACCTTGCACTTGGTCGAAGATTACCAGTATTGTCGGATGTCATTGATTCTGTTGGGCTTCCCGCCTCTCTTGGGCCTCCCTGAGCCACTTCCACCAGACGTGCAGGTTTGGGATTGTCCTTACCTCCAGGCCCATGGTTCCCCACCGATGCACTAGAGGGATGTGACCTTTGAGGTTCACGATCTTTCTGTTGCACTGGAGTTATTTCGGGTGCGTTATTTTGATTATGACGTCCATGGATATTAATATCAGGATTCCCTACTCTGAATTGGGACCCCTGTCCTGCTTTTAATGCACTCTTATACATTGTAGCCGGTGACCGGCCTGCCGATGAAAGCGGTTCCTGGTGGAGTCGGGCCTCGCGGAGTTCTAGACCTGCCCTTGATGCTTTGGATGGCTCGCCACGATCTCTCTTGACATTCCTCTCTCTTGGTGTCGATTGTATTGTTTTTACTGTACGCAATCTGTTCGGATTATTGGTCTGAGAATACTTTTTAATTTTCCTCCTCACCGGACTTGTTTCAGAAGGGTTATTTGGTGCGAATTCGTTAGCGTCTGGTCTTTTTGGTTTAACTTCCGGTAATTTTTTGTGAAATCTAACGCTGTGGGAATTTTCGAGTTCAGCACCATTTGTTTGGGGCTGATCAGCGACGTCCATCGATTTCTTGTTTACACCTATCTTCGATTTTCTAAATTTATTCATGTCAAGCGGAACAATCTTAACACTTCCGAACACGCTCGGTCGAAGTTTAACGGCACTTCCGGAAAACATGTCTTTAGATTGAATTTTGTTGTTTATGAGTCTATCTGTCACGGGATTCTCTGATTGTGTGTTTGTATTTTCTGGTGCGGCGTTCGAGGGTCCCTGGCTGTAACTGTGAGGGTCAGATGCGTGACGAGTTTCCCCAACAATTTCGTTAAGAACAGAGTTTTCTGAGCGATGATCATACCTCCCTTCTTTGTACTCGTATGGCAGAATTTGCACTGCACTATGTGACTGACCGACACTAAAGGGGCGGATCTCAAGTACATTCAAGGAGAGTGGATCAACGAGATTAGTTGAGTCTCCACCAAAAATCGGATCCGGAAGTCCACGGCTTCTTTGTTTCAATGGTTTCCGGATCGTTTTCGGAACTACGGGGTTTTGCTTAGCATCCTGGAATTTAGGCTCCAGACACACCCGTCCACAGCCATTAGAACAACACTTCCGGTTGCCCGGACACTGTCCGTCCGTTCGACATTCATCCTGACAGACACCTCGACTGAATAATTCCGGACAGACTCCGTCACGTACGTCGTAGATTGGGGTGGTTTGATAGAGAGGGACCGTGTGGAGATTTCCGGCTCCTGCTCCATCCATTGGAGTGTTCCTGTATTGGCTGTTAGATCTGCCACTGTGATGGTTTTGTTGATATCTGTTTGGTTGTAGTGGTTGTGTTCGGACTGGATTGTTATATGCAGTGTTTGAGTTGATTCCATGATCATACTGAATATTGGATCCACCCACCTCAGGTTGTGAGTACATGTCAGGACCCTGGTTGGATTCGCCTCTGGGAATGTTATGATACTCTGATCCGCCTCTTGTTGAATTGTTAAACGGACGAACATATTGCTGTTTTTGTTGTGATCCGGCATTGAAATGGTTCTTCTGCATTGGTTCGAATGCTTGATTGTAAGACTGATTGTTCGAAACACCTACCGATTCATGGTGATTGTTGAATTGCGAATAGCTACCCGAAGGAAGTGAATTAGGATTCCTCTCTGCATGATTAGGAGGTATATCATATTGCCCGCCTGCAGCATTAGGAGGTGAATCATATTGCCTGCCTGCAGCATTAGGAGGTAAATCATATTGCCCGCCTGCAGCATTAGGAGGTACATCATATTGCCCGCCTGCAGCATTAGGAGGTAAATCATATTGCCCGCCTGCAGCATTAGGAGGTAAATCATATTGCCCGACTGTCGGATTAGGAGGTAAATCATATTGCCCGCCTGCAGCATTAGGAGGTACATCATATTGCCCGCCTGCAGCGTTAGGAGGTAAATCATATTGCCCGCCTGCAACATTAGGAGGTAAACCATATTGCCCGACTGCAGGATTAGCATAATTACTATTTGAATCCCTCATCAGGTTGGTTTGTTGATTGTATTCGGGCTGATTATCCGGAAACGACCTATAGGGACTGCTTTGAAAGCTAGAATGCTGGTTAATTGTTGCAACTGGTTGATTATTTGGTGCACCGTGTTGATTGTTTGGTGCGCCGTGTTGATTGTTTGGTGCGCCGTGTTGATTGCTAGGTGCGACGTATTGATTGTTTGGTGCGCTGTGTTGATTGTTTGGTGCACCGTGTTGATTGTTTGGTGCGCCGTATTGATTGTTTGGTACGCTGTTTTGTCCGTTTGGTGCACCGTGTTGATTGTTGGATGCGCCGTGTTGATTATTTGGTGTGCCATGTTGATTGCTAGGTGCGACGTATTGACTGTTTGGCACGCTGTGTTGAATGTTTGGTGCGCCGTGTTGACTGTTTGGTGCGCCGTATTGATTGTTTGGTGCGCTGTTTTGTCCGTTTGGTGCACCGTGTTGATTGTTTGGTGCGCCATATTGATTGTTTGGTGCGCCGTGTTGATTGTTTGGTGCGCCGTATTGATTGTTTGGTACGCTGTTTTGTCCGTTTGGTGCACCGTGTTGATTGTTTGGAGCGTCGTGTTGCTTGTTTGGTGCGCCGTGTTGATTGTTTGGTGCGCCGTGTTGTCCGTTCATTGCGGCGTGTTGATTGTTTGGTGCGCCGTGTTGATTGTTTGGAGCGCTGTGTTGATTGTTTGGAACGCCGTATTGATTGTTTGGTGCGCCGTGTTGTTCGTTTGGTGCGCCATGTTGTCCGTTTGGTGCGCCGTGTTGATTGTTCGGTGCGCCGTGTTGTCCGTTCATTGCGCCGTGTTGATTGTTTGGTGCGCCGTGTTGATTGTTTGGTGTGCCGTGTTGATTGTTTGGAACGCCGTGTTGATTGTTTGGAGCGCCGTGTTGATTGTTTGGTGCGCCGTGTTGTTCGTTTGGTGCGCCGTGTTGATTGTTTGGTGCGCCGTGTTGATTGTTTGGAACGCCGTATTGATTGTTTGGTGCGCCGTGTTGTTCGTTTGGTGCGCCATGTTGTCCGTTTGGTGCGCCGTGTTGATTGTTCGGTGCGCCGTGTTGTCCGTTCATTGCGCCGTGTTGATTGTTTGGTGCGCCGTGTTGATTGTTTGGTGTGCCGTGTTGATTGTTTGGTGCGCCGTGTTGATTGTTCGGTGCGCCGTGTTGTCCGTTCATTGCGCCGTGTTGATTGTTTGGTGCGCCGTGTTGATTGTTTGGTGCGCCATGTTGTCCGTTTGGTGCGCCGTGTTGATTATTTGGTGCGCCGTGTTGACCAGTCGGTGGACCTGATTGACTCACGGAATGATATGGGTCTGTTCCACCATGCTGTGACGGGGCAATGTACGATTGTGGGACATTATTCTGTTGATTAGTACTTCCGGTATTGACCTGAGGTGGAGGGGGATGCTTTGGACTGGCAGCTGCAAAGTAAAACTGCTGGTTGCTATTGTGGTTGGGTTTGTTCTGCGTGTGGTAGTTGGGATCAGAAAACTGACTGGTGGGCGCGTCGGGTTGATTTACGAGATTGCCCATCGAATCAGCGTTTGCATACGGAGGATGGGTTCCTACAGCATTTGCGTGATTGCGTTGTTGAATCTGTGCTCCGCCCATCGGACTGCCGTGTGGAGTCTGCACCCCGCCCATTGGACTGCCGTGTGGAGTCTGCGCCCCGCCCATCGGACTGCCGTGTGGATCATTTGGCTGCTTGCCAGATCCTGCAATATGGTGGCTATTTTGATTTTGCACACCAATTGAGTTTGATGGGGAGTTAGTAAATCCGCCTGCAGGATTATTGCTGTGAATCTGTGTCTGATTTGGAGGACGGCTAGGGGTATTCAGTTGTTGGCCGTTAACGGCAGCGAAATTGGAATTGAAGTTGCCTGGCATGTTAACAGGATTTCTGTTTTGATATCCGACAGATTGTGGGAACTGTTGATTGTACACTCCGCCGTTTGGTGGCGCTTTTTGGCTTCTTGAAGTGTTTGATCCGCCACCTTGTGCGTATGGAGTGTTCTGTTGAGTAGCCGGAACTCCAGAAAATGGTTCCGGTATGTGTTTGATAATTTGTCCAAACGTCGCAGGGGATGCGTGGTTCTGCACTTCCGGAACGGTGCATCGTTTACCACAACCATTGCGACAGCATTTCTTCATGCCCGTACAGTCGTTATCATCACCACAAGCATCCGGGCATTTTTGTGACGTCATCAATACCACAGACGGACAAAATCCGGGTTTTTGAGATCTGCTGGCTCCTGCGTACCTAACTTTCTTTGACGCATTATGAACGAGTTGCCCGGATGGAGCAGATGGGTTTTTGGAGCCATATCTGGACGGTGACACGTGGAAACCCTGACCGCTAACCGGAAATACCAACCACGAAGTCACTGAAAATAAAGTCCAAGTGTCATTTATAATAATATCTCAAATAGAAGTAATTTCATAAAAAAGAGAACATCAGCGAATGCAAATACATGCATGAGACAGTGGATAATTTTGATTTTAAAGGTTTTTAAAAAGCTTTCAAATTTTCGATTTTTTATTTTAAATTTCATTTTCATTTTATAGAAATTCTCGATCAGGACAAAAAATAGTTCCTTTTAGAATACAAAAAAGGAGAAATGACGAAATTCAATAAATTGTGGTTGTATGTAAATTAGGAAAACTATAGACACTACTAAGAAGTTAGGAATAAAACATGAGATTTATGTCAGGCTGCAATTATGTAAACATAACTGACGAATGTGAAATCAAGCGATGCACTCCCGTCCAGATTCATTACATCTGGGTGTGCCTGATGGAGATTGTAAATTAGAATGTGTTAAAGCGTTAAGGCGCTGTATATGATTTAACTCTGCAAAAACATCGTAAGCTAATATGTTTTTGCAATTATGAACCACGAGTTATCGCGCTATTAAAACAATCTTTGCATTTTTCATTCGTTTATTTCCATATTTTATGTTTGTTTATTTGTATAGTTTATATGTGTTTGTTTCTATGATATTTTATGTTTGTTTGTTTCTTTGATTTATTTTGTTTGTTTGTTTCTATGATATTTTATGTGTGTTTGTTTCTATGATATTTTATGTTTGTTTCTATGATATTTTATGTGTGTTTGTTTCTATATTTTATGCCCAATTCTAGATTTTTTCAGTCATGCAGAAACGTCACCAACATTAGACTAAATGTAATGTATGGCGGCGCGTACGGCTATGACAGGGAGGGTTTTTACCATGTCCCTTGTTTTTGGTTCGACACATAGAATCTGGCGGGGAGGGGGGTCTCACTTCTTTTGATATAGATAATTATGTTATTGTCTTATGCAAATAAAGATATCCCCCCGCGACTAATGCCTCGTAAGTTATTGCTTTTAACAACATTTTAGCAAGTACAATCATTGTATTTTATTAACGTAACGACCAATGCTATTTATTACAGTTTACTTGTCACTATTAGCAACCATAGGGTGATATTTGACTTCATTTATTTCAGTTTGCATTGATTATAGAAAACTACACTTTACAATGACTGTACAAAACTACACTTTACACTGATTATAGAAAACTACACTTTACACTGATTATAGAAAACTACACTTTACACTGATTATAGAAAACTACACTTTACACTGATTGTAGAAAACTACACTTTACAATGATTATAGAAAAGTACACTTTACAATGATTATAGAAAACTACACTTTACAATGATTGTAGAAAACTACACTTTACAACGATTGTAGAAAACTACACTTTACAATGATTATAGAAAAGTACACTTTACAATGATTATAGAAAACTACACTTTACACTGATTGTAGAAAACTACACTTTACAATGATTATAGAAAACTACACTTTACAATGATTATAGAAAACTACACTTTACAATTATTGTAATTGATTACAAGTTACAGGGGTTGTAAGTTATTACATTTTACATTGATTGTGATTGATTACAAGTTACAGGGGTTGTAAGTTATTACATTTTACATTGATTGTGATTGATTACAAGTTACAGGGGTTGTAAGTTATTACATTTTACATTGATTGTGATTGATTACAAGTTACAGGGGTTGTAAGTTATTACATTTTACATTGATTGTGATTGATTACAAGTTACAGGGGTTGTAAGTTATTACATTTTACATTGATTGTGATTGATTACAAGTTACAGGGGTTGTAAGTTATTACATTTTACATTGATTGTAATTGATTACAAGTTACAGGGGTTGTAAGTTATTACATTTTACATTGATTGTGATTGATTACAAGTTACAGGGGTTGTAAGTTATTACATTTTACATTGATTGTGATTGATTACAAGTTACAGGGGTTGTAAGTTATTACATTTTACATTGATTGTGATTGATTACAAGTTACAGGGGTTGTAAGTTATTACATTTTACATTGATTGTGATTGATTACAAGTTACAGGGGTTGTAAGTTATTACATTTTACATTGATTGTGATTGATTACAAGTTACAGGGGTTGTAAGTTATTACATTTTACATTGATTGTAATTGATTACAAGTTACAGGGGTTGTAAGTTATTACATTTTACATTGATTGTAATTGAGGGTGAAATACATCTCTGTATCAGTGTTATTCACTGATTTTTCTTCATTCATCACAAACAATTGCACACAATATGGCTGTATCCCACGTCCACGCTATAGAAGAAATGGTATTATAGAGTGAAATCTATTTATACGAAGATTCCTTGTGAGTCTGACACGACACGACAGATTGACGGCTTTAATGGTACTACAAGCTGTAGATGCGTGTTCTTTGTTAATTACATTTTAATTCTGAATCTTCATTTTAAAATTATACCTGTTAATTTGTTCCGAGGTTTTGACACTTCATCGTCAGCGTACGAGGGGAGTATTATTCACTCTGTTTAAAATTTCCTGATTTGTGTTTTCATTTTCTGTCCTTTTTTTCCGTTTCTTTTTTTTTTTCTGTATGTCGGAGGAAAGATTTATTTCAAAACGGAAAGATGTGTGTATAAATTCTGATTTCGGTGCATGCCAGGAAGATGATTGATTCAAATATAACCATATTTTTATTATTTCATGTATAATAAATCAAATATGACATCACACAATTAACATAGATTTTAACGAAATTTGGATCTCCATGCAGTTTTTCTCTGCACCACGTGTAATAAAATCATTTATGCGAACTCTTTTTAAGAGTAAATTGATTGTGTTATTTCCAACACAGTATAAAATGCAGTTCACATAGCATATCTTGTGCACTATTTTACCACAGTGTGAGATAAAGAGACAATATACCACAGTGTGGGATAGAGAAACTATATATCACAGAGTAGGATACAGAAACAACATATCACAGTGTGGGATACCGAGACAATATGTCACAGTGTGGGATACAGAAACTATATAGCACTGCGTATTATACCACCTTTCACCACAGTGTGGGATACAGAAACAATATACCACAGTGTGGGATACAGAAACATTATATCACTGCATACAATGTCGATGGCAAAAATATTTATATTTAGAGGATAAGAGAGAAACTTACCATACACGACACAGATTAATCTCCAATAAATAAATCTTTTGTGGGATACATTCATCATGTCGTGAAGCTGTTCAGAACAAAAAATGAATACATTATAGTAAACTGCATGGATCAATGTATTACATTATAGTAAACTGCATGGATCAATGTATTACATTATAGTAAACTGCATGGATCGAATATAGCAGCATAAATGTATTACATAAAATAACAACACAAAGTTATTAAAGAATATAACAGATAGATAGATAGAGAGATAGATAGAGAGATAGAGAGATAGATAGATAGATATATTACGGAACATAGATACTCACAGATAAGAAGGTAAGAGATGAATGCACACAGCCTCGACAACACACATACATTTTATAAACTTTTTTACGCTTCGTTGAACTTCAAAGTATACAAACAGACAATGAAACCGTAGACAAAAGTTTGGGAAATCAATTCAAGAGATACTTAAGATTAAAAACAAAACTACCCTCCTTGATCGCACCTCTGCCTTTTAGGGGAAAGAAATGTTACTCAAAATCAATCAATTCAAGTTTATTTCGTTTTATTGCTACCCCTCCTCAACAAAAAACAATTCAAAATTCCTCGTGTGTGAATAACTTATTGTAATGTACACTAATTATTGACGATATCTGTAATAACTTATTGTAATGTATACTAATTATTGACGATATCTGTAATAACTTATTGTAATGTACACTAATTATTGACGATATTTGTAATAACTTATTGTAATGTACACTAATTATTGACGATATCTGTAATAACTTATTGTAATGTACACTAATTATTGACGATATCTGTAATAACTTATTGTAATGTACACTAATTATTGACGATATCTGTAATAACTTATTGTAATGTACACTAATTATTGACGATATCTGTAATAACTTATTGTAATGTACACTAATTATTGACGATATCTGTAATAACTTATTGTAATGTACACTAATTATTGACGATATCTGTAATAACTTATTGTAATGTACACTAATTATTGACGATATCTGTAATAACTTATTGTAATGTACACTAATTATTGACGATATCTGTAATAACTTATTGTAATGTACACTAATTATTGACGATATCTGTAATAACTTATTGTAATGTACACTAATTATTGATGTTATCTGTAATAACTTATTGTAATGTTCGTAAATTATTGATGTTATCTGTGAATAACTTATTGAAATGTTCATTGATTATTGATGTAATTTGTGAATAACTCATTGAAATGTATTTTAATTATTGACGGTAAGTGTGGATAGCTTATTGAAACTTATTTTGATCTGGTTAATCCAAAAATATGCGATATGAATAATCTTATCGATATGTTATTTTGCCATCTTGGGATAATCTTTGAATGCTTAATTGGAAATAAAAAGATACTCAACAAGTTACTAATTTCCTCTGTTGATTGGTCAGCAAATCCAAAAGATCTTAAAAAACGGTCAAAGTGTGTGTGACGGTACATATTGTCGTCCGGTGTCGCATAATTTAGTTACAGATAGTTTAGAGTTCCCATCGGAACGCTAATTACCTATGGTTTTCGTCCCGGGCTATCATTTACGTTCCACCCCACGTAAGTTTAGTTTCTAGAAATATGAGATGCCAGTGGCGGATTTAGGGGGGGGGGGGGGGGGGGGGGGCGGTGTTATAGTGATAACTAAGCATCAAAGCAAGAAAGAACCAGAATTTCAGTCTGAAATACATTAAAATGAATTATTTTGAATGAATAAATCAAGTTTATTTATTTTGTTTGAATTCTTTAAAGGGTGTGGTGACTATAAATGAAAGGAAAAAGAAACAAGAATTTCAATCGAAAATGCATTAAAATGCACCATTTTGAATCAATCTTTTAAAAACAATTCCGGGAGAGACCCCCCATGCCCCACCCACCCACCCACATATAGTAAGGTCTAGATCCGCCATTGAATGCATATGTTTCCGCACATTTCTTCTGGGTTTTGTTTCTTCCATCGGGTTTTACAATAATCAAACACTAATATCATTAGAGTCGGATTATTTTTACGTCTATTTTTTGTGTTTTCAAAAAACCAAAAATTATCAGATCGATAGGTGTTTATTCTAGTTTTATTGCGGAGGTTAGGTCTCCAATTCAAACGATTGTAAACTGGAAGTGTGAAGCCTGGGTAGATAGAGTTATCTCCTCTATGTACCGACACAAACTTTCACCGTTATGAAATGTACAAATACAAATATTTATTGGCGCAAACACAATTACAATAATTGGCAAAGGCTCATTGAACATCATTTAAATAAGGTTTACATTAGACACCAATATCAGCCAGAGGGCCAAAAGCGTAATACACTCAGTAGCGACAGGGGTGGCCGTTGGTGGCGCTGGTGTCGGCATTTCCCGCGATTTGCGAAAGTTAACCCCAGTGCACACCAGCATTTTCACGGTCTTGTATGTACAATCCAGAAGCTAATATCCCATAATTCTGTGCAAAATAACAAGCCAGAGGTCACAGATGCACCTATTTAGCAAATTCGAGGATACACGAAGGGGACATGGAAGATTTGTGTACTGTTTTGCCGCAAAAATTAGAAAACGGCCATATACGCAGATATTAGGGACATATTGAGGTAGGTGAGTGTATTAAAATATATTACCAATATTTTATTTCATCGTATATGCCCGTGAAATTTTATCAAATGGGTGATTGATCAAACGTGGGTCAATACAAGTAAGAACGGTAACTCTAATTTACGGCGCGAAATTTATAAACAGCTGCGCAATATTTACATAGCCACAGGTTTACACTTACAGAGACACAAATTTAATTATTCCTAGAGAGGTTTCAGATGTCAGATATCTAGGTACATGATTTATATGATCACTATTATAAAAAATATTTATGACTATACTATTAGTTACACAGTTAGTTAGTGACCTGATACAGAAAAATGCATGGTGTGAAAAGAAAACCCGTATCGGGCGAGGCGAAGCCGAGCCCGATACGGGTTTTCTTTTCACACCATGTATTTTTCCGTATCAGGTCACTAACTAACTGTGTAACGAATTTATCACGTCGAAGACCTCTAACTGTATATGTGGGGGTTTATATCATACAACTTAGTCAAATGTCTTTCCTTTTGACACGGCTGCAAGTCGAACCCGACGATAAATAAAATTACTCGCCCAATACGGATTTTACTCGCATGATACAGTTTTTTTCACGGCGTCATGTGACCAAGATCTGACCAATTAGATTTCAACAATTTTGTCTGAGGCGTGATAATATAATTTATACAGTCAGGGTTTTCACAAACATCAGCGGTATTTAATCCAAACATATATTCAAATTCGATTAATCTGTTTGCCAGCGATTCAAAAGTCTTTTTTGGGAGTTGAACTATGTTCAATCTCCCTGGGTCATCACGCACTTTTCTGCGCAGTAATTTGTATTGATTTGTATAGTGGTCGTCAGCGGGGGTTCTGTGTCAGCTGATTTACTCCTAGGTAAATCAACATAAACTTTTATAAACATCCGCCATTAAATAATCCATGTAACTTTTCTGAATTAATCTAATTTTGATAATTGACATGTAAATAAATGCAATGATATTGTATTCAAATCAATTTGAATACAAGATTTCGATCAAATTGATACTGATATACATAGAAAAATAAAAGATAAGGTTGAAAATTGTCGTTTGTAGCGCAGCGTCACCTATAAACATTGATAGGGAAACGAACGACAACTGCACACAAGCCCTATTGACACCGTGGCGCGAAATATCGAATATGGTGCGAAACCTCAGAAAATTTACAAGAAATAACTCTACAACATTGTGTATGTGTATATATTTGGTTTTTTTTAATGTGATATAAAAAATGCTTGATGTTACATGTAGATTGAATTAAAACACGTCATTCCCAGTCAACAACTTTCGATTGGGATCGGAATACGAAATAAAATTTCTTATATCCGGTGGCAAAGTGAAACTGCTTCATGCTTCAAGTTATTGAATTACGTAGTAATTGCACGTTACACATTAGAGAACTGTTCCTTTTAATAAAGAAAGTCACAAAATAGATACAAAATGAGTGTACCTTATTCATTACTGTTACCGAGCTTTCGTCGACTACAATCTCGAAATGGCGTGTTTCGATGCGCTTGATGACGCTAAGGTCCACATTTTCTACGTGAGTAGTGTGATATTTGTTTATGAATTTTTTGCGCATACATGGTATGTCTCGGCTAGGAATAATGGAAACTTTCTCACCTATGTATGTAAAGACATATTAATCTCTATTTTTAAAAATGTAGAACACTTTTATCAAATGACAATGTTTGAAAACGCTTAGAGCCCCGATGTCAGAATTTCCTTTTCCAAGACATCAATATGTCAAATTCATTATCCTTTTTGAATAGTATGTACCATATTTTGTACCAGTTATCCATTTTGAATCCCCTATTACAATGGGATTTTGCTGCACTCTGTAATGTTTGAGTGGATGTCATGAGTGTGTGTCAAACAGAAATTTTAAGAGCATGGGATAAGGTGCTGCCATGTATTACTTCACTATCAAAATTTAACCCAGTTGCCACAATGTTGAATTTATGCTGCATAAAGGATTGGAAATTGCTCTGGTCAAAACACATTGTTTATTTGTCTACAGATGAAAGAGACATGAGGATTCTCCCTCACAAACTGAAAAAAAAAGTTATGGATCTTGTACATGTATAGTTTATTAATCACTATAGATTTCCAGCATCACAAGTCTGATTCCACTATATGCTTTCCATACTGTCAGGTTCATTCACCCCCTGTTTGAGCCACAGTATAATATCCCAAATACCTTGGCAATAAATAACATTATTTGACTAGTGTTTCATTTTTAGCGGAGTTGCGATGAAGTCGAACTCGGCTTATGATCTGATGAAGTGCCTTTGGGCGGGCAGGCGGGCACGCATCAACATTTCATTTCCGCACCATAGCTCTTGAGCAAATTATAGGATCTCATTCAAACTTAGATGGACTGTCACCCTCAGTAAGATGAGGAAGCCTATCGATTCTGGGGTCACTAGGTCAAAGGTCAAGGTCACTGGCTATAAATAGACTGAAATTTGGAGAAAATTTTGTTTTCCGCACCATAGCTCTTGAACGAATTATAGGATCTCAATCAAACTTAGATCGATTAAGTAAGACAAGAAGCCTATCGATTCCGGGGTCACAAGGTCAAAGTCACAGTGGCTGTAAATAGACTGAAATTTGGAGAAAATTTTGTTTTCTGCACTATAATTTTTTAACAAATTATAGGATCGCAATTAAACTCAGATGGATTATCGCCCTTGATGAGACAAAGAAGCCTATTGATTTTGGTCAAGGGTTAAAGGTCAAGGTCACAAAGGATTTAAGTCGGCTGAAATTTATGTACGCAAAATTTTGCTCCCTGCTTGATAATTCTTGAAAACTTTTCTGCAGGTTCCCTCTATGCCCATTCCTTGCGCAACTCGGCTTGTGCATTTCCGACGCCCGACAATTTTTAATTGTTTTGCATTTCATTTATTTTGAGTTATTATACAGTTATTTACCATTCCATTGATCCTCTACAGGACTGTAGTATACTCAGGTGACAGTTTAGCATATTGGACTACCTTTTCAAGTAATGAATCCTTAGAATTAGCTATAACTAGGATTAAACTTGAATGTATATATACAGGGGAAAAACTTCTTCATAACTGCAAGGCATTGATAACCATATTGATTTGAATGTTTGGGCCATAATATGTGGTCACATTTTTCATGAGAATATAAAGGGGTGAAATTCTAGAAAACAACACGACTTCAGTTACTCGAGGAGCGTTGTGGCCCATGGGCCTTCCATTATCCATGTTTGCTGTTGTAACGCTTTGAAAAACAACAACAGTTGATTTGTATCTAAAATCATGATAATATTCAGTCATTTATCCCCCTACCCTTCCAGTACTATCTTTTCTAACTGAATTTCCACAATGTTCAACTCCCACGAGTACTTTAAGTACTTTGATTCTTCCTTCATGTTCGTTCATGTTCATGTTGTTTATATTCGTCTGCAAAATATTGAAGCGGGAAAAACCCGGAGGAGTTCCGAATAGAGGGTTCCGCAAGGGGGTCTGATACGGATCTGCAGGGCTGATACGGATATCAGTCCCGGGGGCTGATACGGCTATTGTAAAGTAAGCTGTATTACATAATGCAAAAAACCTGTACTTATTACTATAAAAGTATGCAATAAACTGAAAATAATCAAATAACATAATCAAACAAAACATGAATATTTTCTTCACAATACCGCGTTAGATTTTTTCCGTTCGGTAAACAATGGATCTGCGTTGCCCGTGGTGCATCCCCTAATCTATCTCTTCGCTACTGTTAGAACTATCACATAAAGCAGGCAAATACAATACAAAATAATCATTAAAAATTTAAAATCAACACTTTTCGCTGTGTCAAAGATAAAACTCCGTAAAACGAAATGCACATTGATACTGCGTTAAAGTGCATGATTGTGGGAAAGGGGTTAATAGCTTAACTGTTAAGATCCTATGTATAGAACAGAAGTCTAAGTATGTGGCAATTCCGGTGGCGGATTTAAGGGGGGGGGGGAGCCGGCGCCCTCCTTAATATGTTCAAATATAAGGTAAATCGTGGTCTCTTGTATAGCTAAATGTGAACGATAAAAGACTCACTAATTATCTTCCGCTCTCGTAGAAATAAATCACAAAATTTTTTATTGGGAGAAATTTACAATTTTTTTTTTAAAATCCCCTAAAATTTACGTCTTTTTATTAATTTCACCTTATAAAAAATTTACAGAAGATGGTAAAAATTACTGCATAGGTGACATGTTTCAAATCCCAGAAAGCATGTAAAATCCAGGAACTTCCGGGGGGATTTGCCCCCCCCCCCGCAAGTCTGGAGGTTATAAAACTTCTACCGTACTCATACTCAAACTCAACCATGTTTGTTTTGAGTACAACTCTGAGCAAGCTTCGAAACATACTCGAAAAATCATGTACTCCATTTGAGTGCGATAATTATTTTATAAAAGTTTTATAACCTTCACTTTTGAGTACGAGTACGATTTAGAGCACAGATTTTGAGTTTGAGTATGAAAACGTGCTGAGGAAAGTTTATAACCTTCAGGCCAGCAGTGCTTCACCGTGGAACCACTGGGGGCCTCAAGACGCTCCCCGCCTCATTTAGTTGCGGCCCTTAACCGCAATTCCTGGATCCGTCCCCGAGTTCACTTAAAGCTGGAGATGTCTCAATACATCAAAGAGCATAGTTAATATTGAAGAACTTGAAGGGGCGTAAAACAAATAAAACTTTCGTACTCAATGCTTATCTACAATTACTGTACATGATAGCAATGACATCATAAACTAATTCCTATAGAAAACCGTAATTAATGGCAGCAGTAACTCGTAATTAGTGAAGATACGTACAATGACATCATAAACTAATTCCTATAGAAAACCGTAGTTAATGGCAGCAGTAACTCGTAATTAGTGAAGATACGTACAATGACATCATTAACTAATTCCTATATAAATCCGTAATTAATGGCGGCAGTAACTCGTAATTAGTGAAGATACGTACAATGACACCGTGAAAACTCTGCAAGAAATTCAATCAATGTCAAAAAGCGTATCACATGTAAAATGAAGAACTTGACAAGCATATCAAAGTAAAATATATATCATGGTCTTCTGATGATTGTGGGGGCCTCCATGGCCGACTGGTTAGAGCATCGCGCTCAAAATCACACGTCCTCTCACCTCTGTCGGCGCGGGTTCGAATCCCGCTCGCGCCGGTAAGTGAGAAAGTTTACCAGTTTACTTTGGGAAGGTCGGTGGTCTTTTCCCAGGTACGTTGTATCTGGGTTCTCTTCCACCAATAAAAAATGGGCGCCACCATATAACTGAAAAACTGTTGAGTGTGGCGGAAAAAATCAATAAATCAATCAATAAATCAATCTAATGATTGTGACATCGGATAGAAAATCCATACACATGTTCTTTTACTTTCGAGATCTAGTGACACCTTTTGAAATAAAAAAAAAAATGACATGGTTATAATTGGAAATGTCCTTCAATGCAAAGACCTTTAACCATTGATAAGATATGAAAACATCTTCATTTTGTTTTCTTTGTACAAGTATTAATGGTAATGATAGAAGTTCTGTCACACACAGGTGGTCCTTGACTTCCAAAGAACAGAAACACACACACACACCCCATAGAATAGAATTCTATAACATAGATAAGAGTATCGCCGCCACACCCACCCCATAGAATAGAATTATATAACATAGATAATAGAATTCTATAACATAAATAATAGAATTTTATAACATAGATAAGAGTATCGCTGCCACACCCACCCCATAGAATGGAATTCTATAACATAGATAATAGAATTCTATAACATAGATAATAGAATTTTATAACATAGATAAGAGGTAAGCTACTGACAAACAATGCTTATTGTTTCCGAAACATGGGGAATCTGGACATTATAAATTTTGTTTACTGGAACTTTTCACAATTTCATTCTTGCCTTACTAGATTTTATCATAGAGTTCTCCAAATATCTGTTTAGCTAGCACCTTTATATTTCCGTGTGCTGATCTCTTCATTTCTCCGCATATATCCTCCACGGCGTAACCATATTCCACTCTGTTTTTGGGTTCAACTTTTGCAATACCATCGTAATGACATTTCGGAACACCACCTACCACGATCAGAACGGCAAAGGATTTCCCATTCTTTATCATTACACCAGGAGATCCAGATGACCCTTGGCAAAACGTCGTGTGGAACAAAATTTTTCTAGGTGGGTGTCGGAGAGCAGCATAGTAATCTCTATTGGCAGTATGTTCTGTGTCAGGACAATTTCTTAAGCTCCATTGACTTAACTCTGTGATGCGTTCGTCCCAATAGCTGTCTGATATGATACCTGGATATACTTCGCTATCCTCCATCATTTGAACTCCACCGGGATGGCCAATGAGATGAACTTCCAATGGAAACTGCATTTTGCTGAATGAAGTCAAAAGGTGGAGGGTATTTGATCTCATCTATCCTTTCCCTCAGTTCCAAAATAGCAATATCATAGTCATCGTGCGTGTAGTGAAGTGTTGGATTGAAGTTAAATTCTTCGTTTGGAGCAACAGTTTGAAGCAATCTTTTTCTCTCAAATTGAATGCAGATCCTAGTACTGTCTATGCAGCCATCTACATTATGGAATATTTATCAATGAAACAGTGAACTGTAAATGGTTTCATAATCGTATATGTATTAAAAAATTTCATTTCACAAAACCACAAACTTTGATACGCAGGCTAACTAAAACTTAGCATGTGCTTTTGTATATGAAATGCAAACATTCCTTATATGAAAACCGATAAATCTTTGCTTTTCCTTTTCTATAAGTCGTAAACATATTAAAAAGCATTTGTGTTTATCACAAAACCCTACTTCAACAAAACTTGTTAAGATGTATTAGAAGAACTCAAAACCAGAATTTACACCTTGGATGATAATGTCCTTGATAACATGTAGACACGTTATGATGTATTTGTCTCCCACACGGAACCCCGTCCCTGCTGGATGTCCGTCAATGTGGAGGAGTCCAACACTTCTGTTGACTTCTGCTTTAATGTCACTCATCACAGCTTCCCGAAGTTTTTCTTCCTTGGAGAAGAGATACGTCTGTCCTGCTGTTTCCAACGATTTATTTGACTTGAAAAATAAATTCATGTTAATCACCGTTTATTAGTAATATAACATGTTAGACATTCTATGTTTCAATCGAGAGGGATGTTCAACAAGATACAATCAATCTACGTTTCACTCTTTGTAATTACGCTTAGAGGTACCTACATTCTTCAATATATTTTTTTAAAGCTACTGTGAAATAATTTATACGTATAATACTTCTACACCTGTACAGTCATCTACTTTTCTTCTATTTGATTGCTTAGTTTTAGAATGTATATAATATATTCATTAAGAAAGGTGACGATAATTAATTATAACAGACAATATGGGTAAAATTTGTTGTTGTTACACTGTATATTTTTCAAATATTGTTATGAATGTATGAAAAGACGAAAATAACAAACATTGATTAATCTCATAAATCTTATAAAACCTACAAAATAAAGAGTAGGGCAAACACGAATCTCTGTAAACACTAGGGGTGGGATCAGGTACTTAAAAGGAGTAAGTATTCTCTGTCGACCGGTCACACCCACCGTGAGCCCAATATCTTGATCAAGTAAACGGAGTAATCCGTAGTGAAAATCAGTGTGTTAAGAACGGTCTAGCAATTGGTATGAAAGACGCCAGACAGCATATGATCCGATGGCAGGTTGTATTGGTAAATTAGATCGTTAGGACGACCATATATTTTGAGAAATACTAACTTTTAACAAGAATGTTGAAACGCCTGTGACATCAACTTATTCGTCAGTAGGTCACCTCGATTTAAAAAAAACCCCAACTGATCATACGCAGAGCATGCTCTTGCATATCGAAGCAGTTCAGATATAAACACCACATGTGGTTGGTATTGGAGTATTGCTACAGAGATAGATGTATAAGTTTAGGATGGAGAAACTGAAGTCACCCCTTTTGTTATAAACCTGATTGTTTGGCGTAAAAATATGTTCAATAAAATATAACTGCATGAAGTAAATGTCGAGATTAAGTGGTTCCCCGCTGATTGGTGCTACACACAAACAACGGGTCAGCGGTACTTTGATTAGCCCGAATGAGCCGATTTCATTGGTCAATTGATTTCTATGTCGCACTGGAGAGATACCGAATGGTAGCGCCGCACTCTAATTAAATTCAGGCTTCTTAGATCCACGCCGCATATTCTTATTTAGAGTATAATGCGCGGATCTAAGAAATATGACTTTCATCAAATTGGGTAGCGCCGTTGTAGCTTTCTAGAAGCTCTCGCTTCATACTTCACCGAATATTCGTAATGCAGTGTAGTCGACTGTGACGTCAGAGCTAGCGTCGTTGTTTTGAAATGAACGCGTGAGATAACGATACAGCCCAAATCCTGGTTGTAAAAAATGGCGCTTACCTGTTGTACACTAGAGAAGCAAGGTCAACAGGGTACCAGTTTATTGTGAAGACCACTTTAGCGTCTTGTCTTCGAGTTCACTGGGATATACCGAATTGACATATGAATGAAATGAATATTGTTCAGAAAGAAAACGTCGCCTATATATTCAAATGTTGAGTTGAAAGCCAGGTAACAATGAAATATTGCTACATAAAAATGGAAAGTCTTTTTTATTATATTTCTTTGATATTATCCTTGATATCATATACACTGTAAGTCTCCGATTCTTGATACATAATATGCACTTGGCAATGTCTGTATTTGTATCATGGGAGAATGCCATAATGTGTTATCTTTATTTCCAATAGCTATCAAGTGTTCCAGCTGGATATGTGTAAATATATTTGTCAAATGATTCCTTGTCATATTTTTCTGATAGCGTATGCTTCTAATCATTGATTGTACATTCATATTGATATAGTATTGTGACCTTGAAATCGTCTCTGATAGGCATATATATTTCGAATAAGAAAGTCAATAATGTGTAAACAATGACTTGGTGTAATTGAAAGATGAAGATTGTTTTCTGATATTTTGCGTGAAACCAGGAGAGGAAAAAAGTAGCTATTTGAGAATGTTTGACATTTTGGATCAAATATTAAGGATACTGAAAATTTGTGACACCCAGCATTTTTCACGAAATTATAAATACACTCATCCTTTCTAATAATTTTATATTTCAATACTATATTCTCTTCCACTTGCGCTGAAGCGTGGCATTGCAGGCACTTTGAAAATATATAAATTTTGGGTCACGCGACTGTATGATCATGTGAAACTAAAAATGGGGATTCCCTCGTGAATATCAAATATTTCTAATTTCGCCTAACAAATGCAGATGTAAGTAGCGACATGAATTACATTGCTAATGAGATATACCTTTATGGCTGACATAATTATGGTCTTTCTAAATATGCACTCAATTTACTTTCAATTTTAACAGAAGTAAATGTGATTTTTAAACATACAAGTAATGAATACCATATGAAAAATTTGGCCCCACGTTGGACTTTGATGGGAGCCAAGAAATTTGTAATTTTGGAAGAAGGCAACCTGAATATGTTGTCACTTGTATTTGGTGTCAGCAGAATAAAACCGTTATATTCCCATTTTGGTCTCTTCCTTGAGACCGAGGCTCATGGAATTTACAATTTCAGTACAGAGTTCCCTGTTTTGAATTACAATGTGTTCAGTTTTCTTTTCAAATGTAAAGACCTAAAGAAGATGTTTGCAAATTAGCCAACATTTAGGAAGTTCGTAATCATGTAATTCATAGTTTAGATTCCTCTTATACCAAATTTGAAAAAAAAAATTGCTTGAGTAGTTATCAAGAAGTTGAATATTTGAAATCTTCAATGCACAACAAATAACAATTATATGTAAATGGCAGCCCAATTGACTCGGTTGACCTAAAACGTTAAAGTAATCTCAAGCTTTTACAATATGCATGCTAATATAGCACAATTGATTGCATTTTTGTTTGTAAAATTGTACGCTTTATAAATTTTAATGATGATCTACCTCTAATTTGATAAGAATTGTTTGTGTATTTATCAAGAAGTAAAAGTAAAAAATTGGAAAACTTTGATGCACTACAGAAAACGACCAAATGCAATATGTCACCAAAGTGACTCGGTTGACCTCAAAAGTTGAAGTAGCCCAAGCGTTTACAATATGTATGCTAACATACCTTTGAATCGGTAGAATCCTCTGACAGCCTCGTCCTTGATTGCAGACACTATCAATTGAAATATGAGCAACAGTTATTTCACTAACAATATGAGATCAATGCATCAATTATAAAAGCAGCTACACTTCTACAATACATTGAATAAAATTCAAAAATAAAACTCTACTCTACATCTCCCTCACGCATAGCTCTTATCTTTAGACGAATTTGATTCCACTTTTTGGCACACTGTTTTTCCCTATAATAGCTCTAAAACTTCATTGTTATTTCGGATTTCAAACATTTCGGTTGAACATCACTGAAGAGACATAATTTGTTGCAAATGCATCAAAATTGGTTCTGTATAAGTTTTACATAATGGATAACTCCGTTTGCCTGATCAAGATATGAGTTCACGGCAGGTGCGACCGGTCGACAAGGGATGCTTACTCCTCCTAGACACCTGATCCCACCTCTGGTATATCCAGGGGGCCGTGTTTGCCCAATTCTCTATTTTGTGTTGCTTGTAATAGTGATAAGATTTGATCACTGTTCGTTATCTTCATATTTCACAAGCCACAACTTCTATATTCCTTTCATACTTATTTCATACTTATCACGTTACCCTAATAGTATACCAGAGTGATACGGTGCTTAATTTTAATCAACGCATACAAGACTGGTTTACAAATCCATAACACTTTTGCAGCTTTTCTGATATAGCATTATTCTGAGATTCTTGGATGTATTAATATTACAAATCATGTTCTTTATTCCCTCTGTGAATTTCCATTCCTCGCCTAAAGCTTAAAGTGTGGTTTTATAATCAGGATTCTGGTTATTGCTTTATAGGAGTTATTCGATTGATCACTGTTGGTTATCTTCGCCTGTGTTAGTGACCAGTAATGGTTACTTGAGTAACATGCGACAAAAGACTATCAGAATAATTTTATAGTGATACAATGAATGAATATTGCAGACTTGGCCTTCTGTTTTTTGTGATTAAAAGTGACATTCATTTTTCTGATGTTTTCCAAAAGAATATTATGCTTTAGCCAAAATAATTTCAACGATTTAATCAGCGATCCATTTCTTGGTCATCATCCGCCAGTTCATCGTAACACGAAGAGCACGTGTGAGACCTTTTGCATAAAATCCCTATACTTAGCCTTAACCCGCATACATTGTCATATGGAAAGAACTTGTGTGCTGAATGTATACACATCTCCACCCAAATTCCTTTAAACGATTTGTAAACAATAACCTTGGACTCATTGCATACGTCTGGGTCAAAAGCATTTTCTTTGTCGCAAAGACAATTATGTATCTTTATCTCAAAGTGACATTGACAATATCAAATGAAAGCTTTTTTTCTGCATAATCGAACGTTAGGAATCCAATATGTTTATCATTTTACATGGATTGTAGAGGACGAAAGATCAATACAACACATTCTTAAACTAACAAACCATTGTGACAACCATAACTACCAGGTCTTCACATTTGTGCTTTGTGGGAACACAATCCTTTAAATTGCCGAAATTAAAAACGTAATTTTGTGTATTTCGGTTCTGTACATTACAAAATATTTTGAATTCTACAGAATCTTTGAAAATCGAGTATCGATAAAATTTAACGATTCTACGGTAATCAGAACAACGTTATCTATCCATTATAATTTGTCGACATTGTCTTTGAAGATAGAACTAGTACAATTCATCTAAGGCTAAGAAAGTCTTCATATTGTTGTCCAAATACATCTTCCTAAACAGGCAGATAAACAGACATATAGACAGGAATATACGGGCCCTATTAGCTCCAACGGCCGTAGCAGTGATGGTACTTTAACGTGCCAACGGCTACAATTCATGTCCAAAACATCCATGATTCTCACTTTTAAATGCCGAGTGTTTGACGAAGGAGTAATCACTACCTATGTTCACGTGTTAAGGTTTGATGCGGCCATGGCAATAACGGAGCTCGAATTCATGAACTAGTTACAAAGCAAATGTTCTACACTGATTTAGTAAACAATGAAATTTAAATCTTAGGTATATATTGAAAACTGATGAATAGATATTGCAGCTTTGTTGACAATATCTCAATACCTGGTCCCAATATCCCATCGTTGTTTGTACGTCTATTTCATGTTTGTCTCCAACTGGACAACAGCACTGCAGTGAATTGCCTGTGATATCGGTAAGCTTGCTTGCTGGAATAAACGTTGGATCTTCGTCACTACAGAGAATGTTCAAACATTTATATCCTTTCCGGTAGGTCTTCCTTTCATTAAATGTCTTTGTCAGGGCGTCTAGAGCATTCTGAACAGTCTCTCCAATTTCGATAGATACCTCGGAATTCAAGTCTTTGATGCGCCTCACTCGTACCTGAATGTCGTTTCTATGTATTCCAACAAGAACAGTGTGGTTTTTGTGTTCAAACAATGCCGCTGTATGATAAAGACATAGGCCGTTCCTGTCAGTTTCAACGGTCCATTTACTCATACAATAAGCTACCAGCCGGTAATATTCAAACAAAGCAAATGAATTCAACCGAAAAGACAAGATAGACGTGTACTCCCAATTCCCTCCAAGGATATGTTGCTGGAACGGCTTTTTGTTCATACAGGGGACATACCATGAAATGTCTTTTCCTAAGCTACCGACATTAACTAACATCCCCAGTCTTGCCATGTATGCCATGAGCTCTATTTTGTGTTTTGAATATTGCTCGTCTTTCCAAATAGCATCAACTAGTTCATTCTTCAATTCTCCCGTGGTATCAAAACGTCTCCATTCATTTATATAAACTGTTTTGCATTCTACTGGTTTGTCCGTTATAAGCTTACTGAAAGCATCGGAAAACCACTGCATACGTAGAATAACGCGTGTTTTTAATATTTCTTCATCGAAATATAAAAGCAATCCGTGATTATGAAAAAGAGATAAAAAGTCAGATATTTCTTTCTGTGCATTCTCTGATGCATTACCTAATCGGTATTCTTTTGGTCGTTCCATGTTTATTTCGTTGACATCCTCTATTGACAGGATTGTATCTTCTTTTTCTCTCAAAAAATATTCAAGCAGTGCCCACGATGAAGGCAACGCCAACTCTGTATTCAATTTTCGAGAAACTACATCCACCATCGATGTCTTCAGCGACTGCAGCGACTTTTTAGACGATTCATCCATTTCCTTCAATCCAAATGCAAACATCTCCCCTTTTGTAACCGCAAAGAGCCAAGGTCTAACTTCATCCGGCAATGATTCCCAAAAATCTTCCTGGAAGTCTTCTACGTCCTAAAATGATAATCATTATAAAAGACAAGAAGTTACGAGATTGGTTATTGTTTGTTATCTTCACCTTTCACAATCATGAATAAAACGCCAATCAAAGCCTCTTGTAACGAAAAGGTGAATATAACGAACAGTGATCAATCTCATAACTCCTATAATGTAAAACTTATATGGTACCAATTTTGATGCACTATCTTTTCAAGCTAGTAACGAAGTACTTTGTTACTGGGCTGTAGAGACCCTCGGGACTAACAGTTCACCAGCAGATACCTCGACCCAGGGGTCATAATGTAAAACTTAAACGGTACCAATTTTGATGCTCCTATTAAATTATAAGCAATACAAAATAGATAGTTGGAGAAATACGGACCCCTGGACACAAGAGGTGGGTGCCTAGAAGGAGTAAGCATCCCCTGTCGGCCAGTCACACCCGCCGTGAGCCCTATATCCTGGTAAGGTATACGAAGAAGGTTTGTCATCGAAATTTAAATGCACTAGGGAGTTTAATGGTGTCCATCACTTAATAACAGTAGATACTCTCAAGTGGGAAATATTTTTCATGCGTAAATCCGATATATATATATATACATTCAGAACATTTCAATACATTTCTATGTATACACTATTTATCCAATCGTCATCTCTCATCGTAGCTCATAAAGCTTAATGGTAGCCTGACTATCACACATTGTTGATTTACGTGGTTTATTCCCTTTAGAGTCTTTTATTGCTTACTCCTCCTAAGCACCTGATCCTACCTCTGGTGTGTCTAGGGGTTCGTGTTTGCACACTATATATTTTGTATTGCTTATGGAATTTAGGAGACTGATCACTGTTATTTATCTTCACTTTTTATTAATATTTATTTATCATAATGTAGGAGAAATTCCCCATATTTCGATTTATGCATGCCTTGATAGTGAGGGTTTGCAATCATGTCAATGTGTGTCGCGACTTTCAAAGAAACTGTAACTTCAACTTAGAATTTCAAGCATCATTTACGTATACGCGATCAGGACATGGAAAGGGCTGGAAAACACAGACATCAAAAGAAAGCGATATGTTCGCTGAACCACCGCGACTAAGCAGAACAAAAATGTAGAGGCTGTATGTGAGCATGTACCTTAGAATATGACAATAGAATGTCATTACATCTTCCTGATCCTAGCTATTTGGTAGATGTGTCCTTGTTCAATATCAAAAGGCATTTGATTGTTAGGTCGCTTTTAGCATTCTAATTCTGATTACGAAGTACTCCATTTAGTCCAGTCATTTTAGCCAAAAATATAGCGTAACCTCAAACTAATTGCAACAGAAATGTTTTTGTTTTCAAACGGTGAGTCAAGGGATGCTCTAACGTATATAAAAAATTGAGAGCACAAAAGAAAGGGGAAAAGTGAATTTTGGGGGCAAAATGGTACATTTTGATAAAAAAAAAAATCACCGAAAACCAGGATTTATCATTTATCTTCACACATGAAAGAAATAAAAGAAACATAATTGCTATAATCATCGGGAACGGTGTTAACATTCACAAACTACTTTATTCATACCAAAATTTCAAATGAATGATTTTTTATGAGGCGTAAAGCCTTATTTTGGAAGAAAAATCGATGAAAATGAGAAAAGTTAATATGAAACTCGTTAACATTGATTCTGGCACAAAATAAGATACGTTTTATATGAGACAGTTAAAGAACTGATAATTAATTCATAAAAATTATTTAACAGTTTGAGATTTTAAAATCATGAGTGCATCAGTGGCGGGATTAAGGGGCCGCAGCCGCCCCCTCCCCCTAAAATTTTCAAAATGAAGGTAAATCATGGTCTTTTGTTTAGAAAATTGTGAACGATAAAAAAAGCAATAATTTCTTTCACTCTCGGAGAAATAAATGATAAAATGTTTTGATTTATTTAATTACTTTTATTGGGAGGACTTGCACCCCCCCCCCAAAAACCCCTTTAAAATGTGCGTCATTTTATTAATTTCACTTTTATCCTAAATGACAGAAAATAGTAAAAATAACTACTTAGGAGACATATTTCAAGCCCTGTAAAATCTGTAAAATCCATGCAGGAGTTCAAGGCGGCCCCAAGACCCCCCCCCCTGCCTCATAAACTTGCGCCCCCCTCCCCACCCCGCCTAGTCACAATTACTGGATCCGCCCCTGTGTATGATCCCGTAATCGTGTTTGCTCTGTTCGTTTCTTTCTCTGTCCGCAAAATGTTTATCTTTGGCCATAACATTTGAATGGTAAATGACAGTATTTTCCTATTTAATATGTGTATTATTTGTGACAAACCTTTAGATGGTACCAAACATTTGACATTGTGACCTTGATGATTGACATACTTTGCGTGACCTTGGAAAAAAACTTGCTTAGGGTGTTGGGATTTGCTTACGAGTTAGAAAATTCACGCTACATGTTTAGTGATAAATTGAATCGGGTGCATACAAATTAGCCGGGACGAGGGTATTGGTTTTGATCATTCCTCATTTATTTTTCTATAGATATTTTTCTACAAATATCTATAAGTTTCTTTGAGAAATCTACAGTTCGGATAATACAATCTAAGTTGACATACACAATGTGGGGTACAAGTAGTAATAAATCTGTTCTGAGATTTGAGTATGCAGTACAAGGTAGTAAAACGTGACTCATCTTCTACACAATCTATCAAAAGTGATTGATTGTATATTGTTTGAATATAAATCGAAAATATTTCACTCATATGGAGACATCACTATTGCCGGTGAAGGGCTGGAAAATTTAGGCCTCTATACTAGGCGCTTATGGCCTTTGAGCATGGAGGGATCTTTATTATGCCACACCTGCTGTAACACGGGGCCTCATTTATTCCCCCACGGGAACACAGTGTACATATGCTGTCTTCCAATCCTTCTCCTTTGTATCGCCCCGTTTCTATTCTAATTGGAAGTATACCACATCTTCATAGTGCAAGTAAAGATCCTAGATATTTTGGAATGCTCGTGGAAAATTAATTTTCGGTTCTAAAGTTTGTTTTAATATCTTTATATCGATTTGATATATCCCTGTGAGCTCGAAATAAAGGACACCACAGAGTCGTCCACTTCTGCTTCATACTTAGATATTTTATTGAAAGTAGACATTAACGGCAAACTAACAACTCAACTGTATGACAAACGGGATGATTTCAGCTTCTCCATCGTCAACTTCCCACATTTATGTAGCAATATTCCATTATCACCTGCATATGGTGTTTATATATCTCAACTGATTCGATATGCAAGAGCTTGTTCTGGGTATAGTCAGATTTTAAATCGAGGTAAGCTACTGACAAACAAGTTGATGGTACAGGGATTTCAACAGTCTCGATTGAAGTCAGCATTTCGCAAATTCTATGGTCGTTATAACGATCTAGTTCGTCAATACAACCTCGCATTGGGTCAAATGCTGTCTGACGTGTTTCATACCGATTGTTAAGCCGTTCTTGGCACACTGATTTTGACTGCGGATAACTCCGTTTACCTGATCAGGATATGGGGCTCACGGCGGGTGTGACCGGTCAACAGGGGATGCTTACTCCTCCTAGGCACCTGATCCCACCTGTGTGTGTCCAGGAGTCCGTGTTTGCCCAACTATCTATTTTGTATTGCTTGTAGGAGTTATGAGATTGATCACTGTTCATTATCTTCACCTTGCATCAACATAACTTAATAGTTGATTTACTTTTACATGTACTATCCGCTACTTCTTATAGTTATGAAGCAACTTGTTTTGAAATCACCAGTGTCACACAATTAATAGTAACCTATTATATATTTTCTTTAGAATTTAAAGATTCAGATAATGACTTCATTTGTGATGTCCAGTTAGACTTATTATATTGATTCATATATGTTTAGTAATGTTGTCCATTGATAGTAGACGATTCCAGTATCGTATAGTTTATACAGTGTCAGTGGTAAGGAAACTTCCATCCGAGTTCGCCATACATGTAGTGCAGATAAAGGAATGAATCTGTGATAATGACGAAGTTCGCGATTCGGAACCATCTCAATGTTGTGGTAGTTTCGGAGACCCCATACTACACTACAATAGTTCAAAACGAGCTACACAAATTAAGAAAAGTTTTTCGAAAGTTGAAATTCCTAGGTCTTTGTAAAAACAAATTTTCGAGACAATGGAGTAATTTCTGACGGCACTCGTCCTGTTCACACTTATGCTCCCTTTTTCTCTTAGTTGCACAATAAATTGACTATCACCAAGAGATGTATTGCAAATTCAAGTGTTTTATCACTACCTGAAAATTAAAAACTCGATGAAATTCACTTGTGAATGCTTGAAAAACATTTTATTTTACTAAATCATCTGGAAATTATTCTCATGTATGTACAATCAGAAGCTAAGTTCAAGGCCGCTCGTGTCATGGCCGCATCAAACTTATGATGCGATTACTCTTTCACCAAACACTCGGCATTTCGAAGTGAAAATCACGGGTCTTTCGAATATGACCTTAAAAACGGAGATCCCGTGTCGCGACTGACGTTGGCACGTTAAAGAATCATTACAAGTGGTATTTCACCTACAACCACAAACATTACATAAACGTTTGAAGGAATATTAATTGATAAGATATACGTTTTTTTTGTTCTTATGTTTTTGCGACATTTAATACTAAGCCTTATCAACCAATGGCAAAAACTGCTTTCCATACTTTTTTGTTTGTTGTTAGCAAGGGCTTACATATTGATATGATATTTTTGCTTTGGAGAGAAGTTAGACTCCAATATTTTATATTTTTCAAATTGTAGTTCCTTGAGTATATGATCACTTGGTTTTAGATGTTTTGGAACCGATGTCTGTAAGAATCAGACATAATATGGATAGTATACATAGAATATCGTATAACGTTGAACTTCATTAATTAGCTTTTATACAAAGGCAATTTTTTTTTCATATAAAAATGTAATTAGTGGTAAAAAATTAGCACATGCTTGAAACAAACTAGGATTTTAGAGGATAAAATTGACTTAGCAGTATATTTGCAGTACTACAAAGAGCGTCTACAATTATCTCCCTTGTAAACCTTTCTGCGTCTATGGAAGCCATGCCGTAACAAAGTTTATGCTATGAAAATGTGCTAATTTAAATTAGGAAATCGACAACTTTCCCCTCTCTCGATTTTTCATATGATCATTATAAGCATATTCCACTACAAGTTTCGCAAAAACCATTTCTGTTGCAATTAGTTTGAGGTAAAACAGTAGAATGACTGGACTAATTTATCGGATCAAGACATGGGGCTCACGACCGATGCGGCCATTGGAAAAAGGATGCTCACGCCTAGATATCTGATTCTATCGAGATTTTATGAAAATGTTTTGTGTTTCTCTTATTATATTGTTAGATTGACACACTGAGTTTGACTACGGAAAACTCTGTTTTGTTGATCAAGATATAGGGCTCATGGCGGGTGTGACCGGTCGATAGGGGATGCTTACTCCTCCTAGGCACCTTATCCCACCCCTAGTGTTTCCAGGGGTCCGTATTTGCCCAACTATCTATTTTGTATTGCTTATAGGAGTTATGAGATTGATCACTGTTCATTATTTTCGCCTTTTCATACAATCTTTTCCCTGGGGGAGGGAGGGGTAGTTGTCACCACATGCAATTTTCTCATTTTATCGTTCATGCAAATAATAATTAGTATGTCAATTCGATATATCCCTGTGAGCTCGAAATAAAAGACACCACAGAGTCGTCCACTTCTGCTTCATACTTATACATTATATTGAAAGTAGACATTAACGGGAAACTGACAACTCAACTGTATGACAAACGGGATGATTTTAGCTTCTCCATCTTCAACTTCCCATATTTATGTAGCAATATTCCATTATCACTTGCATATGGTGTTTATATCTCTCAACTGATTCAATACGAAAAATCTTGTTCTGTATATAGTCAGTTTTTAAATCGAAGTAAGCTACTAACAAGTTGATGGTACAAGGGTTTAAACAGTCTCGACTGAAGTCAGCATCTCACAAATTCTATAGTCGTTTTAACGATCTAGTACGTCAATGTAACCTATCATTGGGTTAAATGCTGTCTGACATGTTTTATACCGATTGTTAAGCCATTCTTGGCACATTGATTTTGACTACGGATAACTCCGTTTACCTGATTAGGATATAGGGCTCACGGCGGGTGTGACCGGTCGACAGGGAGTGCTTACTCCTCCTAGGCACCTGATCCCACCCCAGGTGTGTCGAAAATTCTATTTTATATTGCTTATAGGAGTTAAACGAATGATCACTGTTTATTATCTTCACCTTTCATTAAATGGTTTCTAAGATTGATAAGAATTCTATATTTTCACTTTGTAATGTTAAAGGGAATGATTCACGATCTGCCATAAAATCTTGTTATTTTCTTTTCACTTTTGATGATCAAAGTCCCCTCTCTGGTGTGTTAAAACATGTTAATGTGCGGCCGAAATCGATTAACGTAGAAAGACCGTCCTGGTTGCGTAACAAGCACGCTAACAACGTCCCAACAGAACTTGTAGGCAATGTAGAATAGAAAAGCAATATGTGTTTTAAATCTTCTAATTTGCCTTTATGACTCACCTCTTCTAAATTTTCCTTCAGTGATTTGCCCTCCGTCTTACCTTCTCTGATTTGCCCTCTGTGTGTGTCAGCACAAGTAGCACTGGTGCATTCTCACCGCCAAAAGATTTAATGGAATTCAACCAAAATTCTGTGTATTCTGGAAGTCCAATGATTCATAATCAGTACAAAAGCCGCATTGCATCAGATTAACAACTTCTGAAATCATTGTTTCAATCCTGATCTTCTTTCTGTGCCTTATATGACAGAGAAGTTAAATTATCATTTAGTAAGGAATTTAGCTAGGTGGTTCGTGGTTTAAGAGCAAGGTGCATAGTCTTTTCTATTAGCTGTGAAATTCCGGCCATGAAAACTGTTTAAATTCAGAGTTTACTTGTATATTGTTAAATGATCTTGATTCAGAACCGACAGAGATGACAATAGATGGTCTGATTATCATGGCTGATTTCGATATTTCAGAATATACCCATCACCTCATGATTTACAAAATATTGAGGACCAAATAAGATATATTCTTCAAGAGTTTCTTTATTTACATTGAATGATCTATATAGCCCCACCCTTATCTTTTATTCAAAATCTATGACATTTCTTTTTTTTTTTGTAGAGGAAGTTAAATTCCTTTTTTCTCTAAGCAGCTACTGTTTGTGAAAATGTTCTAAAGTAAAACAAAATCTTATTCCTTCAACGAAAGGCAAAGATAACGATCAGTGATCGATCTCATAACTCCTATATGTATCCCTAAATTTGTTCCCCATGACTCAAATCTCCCGAACGAGTTAATAGGTTAGTTTGATTTCGTTGATAGGCGAAGTAGGTGAGTTTTCGAAACCAACCAAAGAACTCAAGCCTAGCATCTTGTTACAAAGTTTCTTAAAGAGGGCATTCGATAAAAAACCAATGAGAAATCTTATAAACCCTATGATTATTATAAAGAGTACCAAAGATAAAGACTAACATCGAACTATCAGATATGAAATAAGACACGTAGAAGGAGTCAATCTCCTGGTTGTAAACCCCATATTTTGATCAAATGATTCAAGTAATTTGTAGTCAAAATCAATATGAAAAGAATGACATGATAGCTGGAATGAAACAGGTCGCGTAGTAGTTGATCTAATAACAGCTTGTAACTATACTAGCGGAGAAAAGAAACTGTGCATTATAAAATTTAGTATAATTTTTCTATATTTATTGTTTATATTTATAAAATGTAAACAATTGATAACGGGGATGTTTTTGAACAATATCAGATAGTACCCGACTCAGATGCACGAACTTTTTCATGGTTTTTGAACACATGTTGTTGATTGAAGTGTTCGTACGCACGAGTTTTAGTGGCCGATACTGTTTGGAGTAAGAAGTGTAAAATGTTTTTTGGACACTATTCGTTAAGGAAAGCACTTTAGTTTCGACCAAATTTACCCTTCTGTCATGCCACGACTCAGCGAATCCAACATAACCGTGCTGTTGGGATGATTCAAGCTGGAATGGCACAAAATATCGTAGCATTATGGAGATGTTTCCAACAATCTGGTAACACTCGGGATTGACCACGTTCTGGGCGTCCTCGTATGGCGTCGCGTCGACAGGAGAACCACACTAGACTTGTGCACCTGAGAAATCGATTCCAGACAGCAAGTTTGACTGCTCGTAGCATTCCTGGACTTCAACCAATCAGTCCAAGAAATGTGCGTAATCGTCTGCGCGAGCACAACATCAGACCAAGACGTTCAGCGGTACGTCCAATACTGCTTCAACGTCATCGTATCGCTAGACTAGTGCGGTGCAGGCGACATATGCGATTTAGAATACAGGACTGGGCCAATATCCTGTTCACTGATGAATCTAGATTTCATTTGGATAGCAGTGACGACCGTTGTAAAGTGTATCGTCGTGTTGGGGAGCGGTACCAGGACGCTTGTATTGTGCAATGTAAACAATTCGGTGGTGGTAGCTTTATGGTGTGGGTGAAATAACAGCACGGGGAAGGACCCCTCTACAAATTGACAATGGAAATATCACCGACGTACGCTATCGAGACGAAATTATTCAGCGTCATGTGAGACCCTTCATACAGAGACAGCAAAATCACATCACTCTGCAGCAAGACAACGCAAGGCCACATGCTACACGTGTAGTCAGGGAAGTTTCTGTTCAACAAAATGTCGATGCCTTGCCTTGACCACCTGTTTCCCCGATTTATGCCGATCGAGCACGTCTGAGATGAAATGGAACGACGTCTACGCCGTTTACCAAATCAGCCAGTGACATTGGCTGATGTAGGCCAGCCTTTAACCAACATCTGGAACAACATCCCTCAAGCATTTCTGAATGTTTTAGTCGCATCAATGAGGCGTCGTTGTCAAGCATGCGTAATTACAAATGGTGGTCACAGGCGTTATTAACGTTGTTAATTCAAGTTCAAATACCAATGTCTTTCGAGTGTACTGAAATTGGCGTCATTCGACATTAGCATTAATTTATTATGAAATGTTGTAATGAATACATTTGGTAACAGTATTACAAAAAATAAAAAAAATAAATTTTTATTTTTTATTATTTTTTTCATGTATTAAATAATGCAGTTTCTTTTTTCCGCTAGTTTATAAATTCCTGAGAATTTGCGAAATGCTGGATTTAAAGAATTTTGAAAATCCTGTCGCATTAACATATTCGTTAGTAGTCTTCCTCGGTTAAAAATCTACTATATGCAGAACTTGTTTGAACATGATATAAGCACTAAGTGACATCCTCTTGCATGTTCCTTTACTCTCCACATTTCTGTTTCTTTCCCCTTCAATTTTGCTATGTCTATTCCTTTCCCCAAATAATTTAAATGGATCGTCTGGTGCCTTTCGCAAGGAGTTTCAATCATTCTGTTTATCTGAATGGCTAAATGTTGAATTATGGAAATGAAAAAACAATGGTCAATTAAATGTCATAGGAATGAAGATCCTTAGGAATATTTTAAGACATACCCTTGTTAGTCCATGTGGTGAAGATATTAGAGTTTTTCTTACAACCAGAGTAGTACCCCTTGTTTTCCTTAAAACTTTGGTTTATGTCCAAAACGAGAATGAAGAATGCCTTTGATCTCATGTAAATCTGATGACACGCATAGTAGGCAAACTGTCCAGCAAAATCAATCATACTGACAGTCGTCTCATTCTGTACAGTTTGCAATATGTCTGCCATGGCATCCTTCTCACTTTCTTGGAGACTTGTATCTTTGATTATGTCTTCTGAATTCGGACTCTTAGAAATTGTCTCTTCAACACGATCACCATGTCTGTTCTTTATATGCCCCTTGGAAGTACTGTGATCCATAGCAGGATCGAAATTTTTTTTGTTAGATTTAAGTGTGTGCATCGAAACTCCTAATAATCGTTTGCGAGAATCAGCGTCTTCCTTAACTGAAAAAGAAATAATACTTAAATGAATGTCTTTTTCATCAAAAAGTAAAGATAGCGAACAGTGATCAACCTCAGAATTCTGATAAAGAGTTCATTAAGAGTTGGGCAAACTCGGACCACTGGAGACACCAGAGGTGGGGACAAGTGTCGAGGAGCAGTAAGTATCCCCTGTAATTGTTCAGTTTTCATAAATATAATACATGTACTAGTACCGTGTATTATTTTCCCTCTTACCGATTAAATCTTCATCCTTCACAACAAATATGTGTTCATGAACTTCAAGTCCTCTCGTGGACTCTATTTCCTTAATTTAGTTATCATTTTTTCCCATCAGTCTATGCAAAAGTGTCGTTTTACCAGCACCACCACATCCAACAACAACCCCTAGTGCATGGCGAACTGTTGTCTTCCCACCAGTTTTCACGTACTCCTCAAGTTGTTCATGTAAATTATCAGGATCTAAAAGATTATCAAAGGTACAATAATATTCTTTAACTATTAGAAAGTAAAACAAATACGACGTGTTACATGAAATATCAAATCGTAGATAGATTCAAGAATTCCATTGAATGGAAAAGGTTTAAAGGTATAAACCGTGGCCCTTCACGCCGGGATATTTCATAATGCGTTTTGACAGTTTATCCTCTACTGTATTTTCAACAAGAGGTCAACTGGACACATTACTCATACGAGTCACTTTGGCCCTGCTGCTGTTTCAGAGGACCCCCCCCAATTTATTTATCCCAATGAAGAAAGGCCCCGTTGTATAACCCAAAGAGTCACGGCATAATCAAAGTTGAATTAAAAAAACATGGGATGCCTACATATCAATGTGACGAACATAACCCAGTTGTTCTGGAGAAGTGCGGTCAAAGATCACAGTACAAAATATAAAGTTTTAGTGACGTCTCCATATCAGTGAAAAATCCTCGAACGCGTCGTAAAATGATATACAGCGAACCAAATACAACTTGCTCATCATCTTATTTCAAAGATAGTGCCATCATGTCTGCATTTGTCACCCATTCGAAGGAATTGCAGGATTTATCCCAACAATGTAATATTCTAATTATCTCGAAACCTATAAACATTTTGTTAAACATTATAGTATCATTGAAAATGTCGATAATTGTAAGACGAATTTGTCAATATCAAGTTTACGGAGCCAGACATCAAAATAAAAGGACAAGAACGGTCAAAAGTATTTCTAAATGGAAGGCGAAGATATCGAACAGTGATCAATCTCACAACTCTGTTATAAATTGTGAGATTGAGCACTGTTCGTTATCACCTTCCTATACGCCGTTTAAAGTAGAGAGTTGGGCAAACACGGACCCCAGATCCAGAGGTTGGATCAGGTGCCTAGGAGGAATCAGCATCCTCTGTCGACCGGTTACACCTACCGTGAACCCTATTTCTAGATCAAGTAAACGGAGTTATCCGTAGTCAAAATAAGTGTGCCAAGAACGGTCTAACAATCGGTATGAAGCAAGTCAGACAGTATTTGATACAATGATAGGTTCTAATGACAAACTAAATTGTTATAACAACCATAGAATTAGCGAAATGCTGACTTTAAACGAGACTGTTGAAATTCTGTATCATCAACTTGTTTGTCGGTAGTCTGCCTCGATTTAAAAACTTATCATGCGCATAACAAACTCTTGCGTATCGAATAAATTGAGAGATATAAACATCATATGCAAGTGATAATGGAATATTGCTACATAAATATAGGAAGATGATAACGGAGAAGTTGCAATCATCCTGTTTGTCATAAAGTTCAGTTGTTAGTTTGTCGTTAATATCCATTTTCAAAAAGATATCATATCAAAACTCTTATCAAATCTTATTTAGAAATATTTGTTAGTTATCTTCGCCTTTCAGATAAGATGTCAAATGACGTTATCAATCATAATTTATGGCCATGAATTTGCATATGGTTTAAAAGTTTCAATGATATCATTAATTCCATTTTTGATTTTGCCTTCCTTGTAGGAGTTATCAGATTGATCATTATTCGTCATCTTCAACTGTATTTTGTTTAACGTTTCACACGAGACCTTTTCGCTCGTATGGAGACGTCACCAAGACCGCTGAATGGCTTCAAATTTACACTCTTTTCATTAAACGTTGTAGAACAAAAATTAAGTGATTAAAAGACACATTTGACGATATCAAGATTTGGGACCTGTCCTTAAACAGGGGGCTGAGAGGTGTCACAATTATTATAAGAATATGTCAAAAACTCAAGAGAATTTGTTAAACGTTATTGCAGCAAAGTTGTTTAATGGGTAATACAGCAGCAGAATTTGATAACAAAGACAAACAAACAATAAGATTTATTTACAATCATCAATTGAAAGAAAATTCTAACAATTACAAAATATTAACTTTCGGAACAATGAATATCAAAATCCGTGCCCAACTGAATATACACCCACAAAATTGAAAATTCCATAATCCTAGTTCCAGTATGCAAAGTGAAGATAACGAACAGTGATCAATCTCATAACTCCTACAAGCAATACAAAATAGATAGTTGGGCAAACACGGACCCCTGGACACACCAGAGATGGGATGATAGAAATCCAAGATCCTAATAGAAATCCAAGTGTCTAACCTGAGCTTTTCTAATCAGCCTTTTTTCAGCAGAATTTCAGTGGATGAATAATAAGAATGAAGGCCAATGATGCAACCATTACGTCATCTCTCTACTAAAGAAGTAAATTAACATCGAGCTCTAGAACAAGATGTCAATGAAGTGTAAGTAGTAAACAAGAAGTAAACATGAGGCTCTAGATCACAGCTGCGAATCGAGCAGTACATAACACATCTCCTTGAATGACGATTGACAATAAAAACTAAAATTATCTGATACACATATAAATATGTACATTAATCAAGGCAACAGCAAAACATACTCATGACACCCTTGATAAGGCATCTGCTATAACATTGTCTTTGAATTTGATGTGTTTGATATCAGTATCACACTCTTCCAATAATAAACTACAGCTTGTGAGTCTTTGATTTTTGTTTTACATTTCATGCAAAAAATTGAGAGAGGGTTGTGATCCGTAAAAACAAGAATTGTATGTATGATACAATTCAAATAAACGTCAAAATGTTACTAAGCTAACAAGAAAGCAAGACACTCTTTTTCAATGGTTGAATAATTTTGATGACATTTTGAAAGTATTTTCGAAAAGTATGAAACAACTATCTACATTGTCATTATATTCTTGAAACGAAGCAGCACCGAATCCTTTGAAAACGCTTGAAAATGAAAGGGAAAATGTTGAGTTGTTAGTTTGCCCTTAACGTATATGCTTAAAAATATCTCATTTTATGGTGACCATTCTGAAAATGGCAGCACAAAAAATGATGCTGGAAGTCATTTTGGGATTATAAAATTAACATAGAAATATAATTGTGCTGAAATTCAACAACTTTGATTTTTGGGGTACTTTTTGACAGCTATTTTGAATTGGCAAGGACGTTAAAAATTTTAATTCTTTAATTTTGTTCGTTAAACTTTCAACCATTTTCTAATGGTGTGTTAATATATAATACAGAAATAACATTTATTTCTTTTCCTAATGCAGAATGAATGCAGAACATTGACTCACTGTTAAGGTTCACAAACATTTTGTTGCTCCTCAGTTCATCTATGAAATGTAAGTCATGTTCGGGATCCGTCGACTCGTAACGTAGGAAATCGACACCCCTTTCATATTTGTTGCCATTGTTTAGAAAAGTATCCAGATCCACCATAACGGATCTGATGTTCCACCACACGGAGTTAAAATCGCTGTTAGAGAGGAATGGATCTGATGAGTGGATACATCGATTTCGGATCAATCGAATCCTCTCGATGTTTGCTGAGACACTGTTGTCACGGGACTTGGGATTGTTGCCCCAACCCTTGGAGTGTGGAGATATACCGGCAATGTCCCTCAATAAGATGTATAGTAATGGGATGTCCATGTCATCATAATTGCCCGAGTAACTTCCATTCTGAGGTGAAAACGTCAACAATTGAGGAACATTGTGTTTCTTTTCATTGATGACGTGAGAAAATGTTTGTGGCGGGACATAATGACGCAGTATGTCGCGAAGCCCATCTGTACAAGGACCCAGTACAACTCGACAAGCTCTGGTAACGTTCGTTGTCTCTGGCGTTGATGCATATATAGAAAATGCCATTATCGTCAATCAAACTGGGGTATTAATCTGTGGAGAAAACTGAAAACATTGATAATGTCGACTGTAATTTTTATCTACTGTTTACATTTTCAGGCTTTGATAACTCCAAAATTTCTAATGCTAACCATTTCTTCTCGAATGCCTTGTAGCTGCGAAAAATGCATGTATGGATTTTGAAAAATATTCTATGCCTATTTTAACGGCTGGTAATTCTGAGAGAAATGCAAGTAGACTGTAAATATAGAAAAAATACATTTCAATTTTTTAAAAATAAATGATGGGATGAAGTGCGAGGATTTACACCATCATGCTTCATGGAGTGCTTTAGCACTTGATAAATATTGGCATCAAGAGTTGCTGTTCATTTCCTCACATATTTTCAGAAACTTCTTAAAGACATGTTTTGAAGAATGTAACTCTAAAACAAAACCAGCATACAGCATTAGTAAGTATCTTCAAAAATAATTGTTGAATAAAAGTAACCCCATATGGATTACATCGCTCACCTTCAACGAGTGGGAAACGTTACCTTATGTAACATATTTCAATTGGTTGAAATTGTAGTATATGAAAAGTCTTAGTCATAAGGTATCTAACTGTAAATGCTCCCATTGTTCTTGGTTCCAAAGATATAGCAAGGGCTAGTGATTTTTTAAATAATAGGTCAACGTCCAAGGTCACTATGTCAGAAATCTTTGTATCAAAAGAACGGTCTCTTTGTGACAAGATACATGTAAGCAAAACGAAAAGTGATCAATCTCATAATTCCCAAAAGGAATACAAAATTATGAGTTTGGAAAACATGGACCCCTGGGCATACCAGAGGTGTAATCAGGTGCCTAGGAGGAGTAAGCATCCCCTGTTGACCGGTCATACTCGCCGTGATCCCTATATCTTGATCAAATAAACGAAGCAATCCTTAGTCAAAATGAGTAAGTTAAGAACGGCCCAACAGTTGGTATGAAATACGAGAGACAATATTTGACCGACAGAGAGATCGTATTGGCTAGAACGTCTTAGTGACCATAGAATTTTGTGAATCGTTAACTTGAAACAAGAATGTTGAAGCCACTGTAATATCATCTTGGTAGCCTGTAACATTTATATGAATTACGTGTTTGATTATCTCATTATCTTCATTCTTTCACTGGATGCCTTAGTCATTGAGCACTCTCATTCGCCGACACATTTTCCCAGCGACTACTTCTCCCGTGTTTTTAAAACCTGATAACATCAACCAGAAAGGAATTGATATCGGATATCTATAAGACGATTTGAAATTAAAATTGATATCTAAGAAAAGCAGCATTTCGGAGAACATAAGTGCAGTTCCGAATTTACTTTTGACTGTGATGTAGAGTGGTTATAGGTCTCGTATAAGGAAGGGGAAGATAACGAAAAGTGATCAAATAGTTGCTGAAATACCTTACAAAATGCAGATGGATTACAAAATATGTTTTACATTGTCTACATTCAACTTTTCATAAACGACACCAAGTTATATAAGAACCCAATACCACGGTCACGGCACCAAGTTATATAAGAACCCAATACCACGGTTACGGCACCAAGTTATATAAGAACCCAATACCACAGTCACGGCACCAATATATACAACGGTTTCCGATTAAAATAATTCGGTAGATGATTGTATAAAGAACTAATGAAAAACAATGAACAAGAAAAAGGCAAAGAGAATTCAAGGAATGTTGGTAAAATGGGTATTGAAAATGGACCGGGGCAACTTTAAACTTGTGTTCTTCAATTCTAAAGAAATTACTCTATCAATCATTATGAAATTATGTATCTGTCAGGTTGATCAGTTTTTGTTGTAAACATTGCGCTGAAATACGCGGACATTTCAAATTTTAGGGCCACGTTTGATTTCCAGGTTCTTGAAATATGGAATCAGTATCAATCTGACATTTTACGGTATTTTTTTAAATGAATGATTCTCATGTGTTACAATGAATATAAACATATTAAGGTAGTGATTGCAAGGCATCACGTGGTTTATTCATGTAGTATTTAAACAGAAACAATTTTCGTTTCCCATACCGGAATACGTCAAGCGCTTAAGCATCAGTGATAATGACAGACGATGGAAACAAAGACTTGTCTGCTATAACCAGACACAGGGTAAAGTGAAAATATGTTTAAAAATATACAAATAGAATGCAATGCAACTGAAATATTCCCCATGTTTTAATTATCTTTTAAATAATAGTAATTAGGCCCTAAGACTCCATGATGCATATACCCCCTACCCTGTTAATTTGCAATCTTACAGAACGTAAATTTAATTCGCAAACCACTAGGCCTATTAAAATCATAATATATAATGCTATGAATTTCATAACATCTGTATGGTGTTAGTGGCCAGAAATCTAAAATGCTACTATCTAACGTGGATGTTAAAGGACACATCTCATGTTTTCAAAGTATACAAAATTACATGCATTTCGCCTTCTCTATGCTTATAGTAATTGATTCTATTAGTTCGTTCGCCAAAATGCTGCGATAATTAACCACAATACAGACTTAAATCTTACCCCCGATTTCAAAAAGTCTAGTTAATTAGGTAGGTAGTCATGTGGTACAGTGACGTCACATGCGCCCTGTGGATTGTATAAGTAGTGTGAGATGATAAAAACTCGGCTTTTAGGGGTCACATGTATTTACCATGGGCAACATTTACATCGATGTTGACAAATTTTTCGAGTTTTATGTTTTCCAAAGCATTAGTACTATCATTATATGTGGAATAAATTCAATAATAAACATCAAAACATTTTACAGTTTTAATATGAGTTAAAATAAATGCATGTAAGATGCATATCTATTGTAATTATCACCTGCAGCGTTTATGTAAGGAGGGGGTGGGTAACTATAGTGATCATAGCGCCATAGTAAACCTGAAAACCAATATTGATACTTTCAGGAAGAAATTCTACTAACATATGTTAAAACATATTTTTAAAAAAAATAATTGTCATATATTTCTAGGGGGTGAAAATGTGTCTGCTTTTGTAAATAATTGCCTTCTAAAAAATGCGAACTTGTTCATAAGCAGCCCTGCTTCTACTTCATTTGAAAATGAATGGATATATCAATACAAATTATATATTATTTAAGGCTTGAACTTCAATTTGATATAAAATCTACATCACTTTGTCTTTTTGTATCAATCGTAAACACCATCTGAAATACCTGTACCATTTATTACCGAAAGTCGACAATAGGGGTAACTATGACAACCGTAGCGTCACAATTTCCGTGAAAACCATAAATGATACTTTTATAATGAGTTACAGATACTGTCAACTACAAAATGTGTAAAAATGGAAAAAAAAAATCATAGATTCATTAATTTTCAATGACCCATGCAATCACTACCTTACCGGGGTAATAAGTGAAAGGTGAAGAAAACGAACAGTGATCAATCTTATAATCCTATTAGCAATACAAAATAGAGAGATGGGCAAACACGGACCTCTAGATGTACCAGAGGTGGGACCAGGTGCCTAGGAGGAGTAAGCATCCCCTGTCGACCGGTCACAACCTTCATGAACCCTAGAACTTGATCAGGTAAACAGAGTTATCCTTAGCCAAAATCAGTGTGTCAAATACGGCCTAACAATCGGTATGAAACACCGTTATTTCTAAGTAAAAATATCACTTATAAGAAAAAGTGGGTTATTAAAGGTAGCTCATTACATCAAAATTGTATTTAATGGCTCGTGAAAACTCCTCTTTTGAAGAATAATTTCACCATCGAAAGAGTGATACAATGTCTCAAATATTTCTAATGAATTTTTGATGATTTCTCCCGGAATTATAAAAAAATGTGTTTTCTTTGAAAATAAAATATACTCTAGAGTTCAGACTTCGCTGTGACTTGGTACGTGTTGCGAATATCTAATAAAACATACCCAAACAGACTCAGATGTGATAATTGGAATGTTTTAGAGAAAAATATTTATGAAAATTGAAAACGTTATGTATTGATAGTTTTTAAATCTACGGATAAAACCTTCAAAAACATGTCAGTTACAAAAGAGATATATCGAAGAAATATATTTTGAGAGGAAATTGAAACGAATTGGCCAAATTTGAAATATGTATCACTATATCCAAATGAGAGAGAAAAGTACCGATTCCGATCAAAATTGACAGAAATTACTCAAATAATATTATTGCTAATTGTATGCACTTTTCATCAAGTAATTCGTTTATTTGTAAATTTAATTTGTGAACCATTTTATAGCAAGGGAATGTAGTTTTCTGATTGTTGTACAACGTTCTCTATGGCTACATTTTTATAATTCCGATCGGGCTTGGTTCAAGTTTGAAAACTCGTAACATTTCTGAATTTTGACCATTGCATGTCAATTTCTATTCAAAATACATTTTGCTGATATATCTGTTTTCTAATTGACATGTTTTTTTAAAGATTTTATCGGTAGATTTAAAAAGAATATTAACAAATAACGTTTCAATTTTCATAAATATTTTCTTATTTAAAAAATTTAAACCTGTATCTGAGTCGTTTAGGCATATATATTTAGATATTCATATTAAGCATCAAATCCCAGCGAAGTTTGGACTCTGGAGTATCTTAGTTGCAACCAATGCACCTTTTTATCATTAAGGGATAAATCACAAAAAAATCATGTAAAATATTTAAGACCTTGTATGACTCTTTCGATGGTGAACTCATACTTCATTAAAGGCATTAATTAAAATTTTAGTGTAATGAGTTACCTTAAAACCAGATTTAATTAGAAACCTGAAAATTTCGAAATGATAGTGCAGGTAGATTGTTACTTATCAGTTACATCCGAGTATCAAATATATCAAATACTGAAATCGGGTGTATTTCATTTGAAAGTATCGATCATTTCAAACAAGTGATAATTGTTAAACATATACATCAATTGATTCTGCCCATACACAATCATTTCCAACGGCCAGTAAGTGAGTAGATAATTTGGCATGCAACAATCAACGATACCGAAAGTAGAAATATAAACTCAATGTATCCTAGATCAAAATATATTAATAACCCATCTTATTCTTAAAACATCTTGAAGAATAGAGTATGCGTAGTACCTGGGTCTAATAAGGATAATGTGTTGCATCCGCTCACCCACCGTCACTTGAAGTATTTATATAAAAAAAAAACCACTTGGATGTGTCCTTTGACAGTCAATCTTATTGGCAGATATAAATGTACGCTGACGTAAATTAAATATGCACGGGGAATCTAATTACATTAGGTCATAGCGTTATAAATACTGCGTGACCTCAAACGAGAGCATGTGTTATGAATGTGTTTACAGCATTCGTCGTTAAACATTATGCATCATTAGATTTTATATATTTTACCATTGTACAAAGGCTTTAAGGTTAATGTATTAGGCAAGAATAGTGATTTGTTTATTTTTAGCAACTGCATTTCAAGATAGATATAACTAGCCTGAAATTAACAACACCTTTAAATGTCTCATGGCAAGCCATGGTTCCCCCGGTTGAATTACAACGAGTTATTGTTGAGAGCTATTGAATTGGCCCATCGATCAAACTGACGAGTCGAAATAACCTTGGTAGGATACACATTTTCAATATGTGGAAGATCTTAACATCGTGTATTTGTAACAGTATTGATATCAGTGTTTTAAATCTGAACTATCCGATGACAAGCGTTGAAACTGTCTGGTATAATTTTGGTGAGCTTTCATAAAACAGAATTTTGGTCTTTAATTCTCTTTTATTGAGGGGTTGTGCTTTTTATTCGTTTTACATAACTGAAATTTTGTCAATATCAGTAATTACGAAACATCAGAACGAACAACTTTGCTTTAACAGTGTATCGTTTGAAATACAGTAAGACATTCACATGACCAGCATTAAACTTGTTCCGGAAAGCGAGTATGTAAACAGAGGGAAAATCATTTAAGGCAATTGTCAGCTATATTTCCAATACCATGAGATACCAAAGATTGATATCTTTATCAAAATCTAACAAACATTGGAGCATACATACGCGTAACTCTAAAACTTGAACGAGATGACACTACCTCATCCCAGAGCTGAACATCTAGGTAATGATGAAAGTTTTTGAGTAGCACACACATATACATTTAGACATATCGTAAAGCATTTGAATAATATGTGCTAATGCTGTAGAAAAAAATTCTATTACTCAACAGGTAATGCTTATTATGGTATGTCTCAGGGGTCGTGTATTTATGTCACTCTCTCATTCTGCAATTAACAGAGTTATCCTCTTTTCCAATAGTGGAAGTAACAAACAGTGATCAATCTCATAATTCCTGTAAGGAATGCAAAATAAAAGAGTTTGGCAAACACGGACCCCTGGACATACCAGAGGTGGCATCAGGTGCTTAGGGGGAGTAAGCATCTCACAACGACTGGTCACACCCGCTGTGAACCCTGCATCTTGATTAGATAAACTGATTAATCTGTAGTCAAAATCAGTGTGCCAAGAACGGACTAACAATCGCTTTGAAACACGCCAGACAGCATTTGTACCAATGACAGGTTGCATTGGCAAACTAGATTGCTATGACGACTGTTACGAGGTCTTACAACAAGAACTCGTGGTGCGGGTTTCAATTAATTTTTATTTGTATCCAACATATCCGATACTGCAATCATAAATATGACGATGACCTAAAATGAAACATTCACACATACATCTCTCACATACGATAATTTGAGCAAAATATTATTATTAAATAGATTAAAACGATTTAAATGAATTTAGTTCTTACCAGTTATATATCTTTATATCCCGTAAGGAATATATCCGTATAGGGTATCTCGGTGTGAGACTTACCCTGATGTACTGTGTTAAAATCTTGTTAATCTCTAAATTAATCCGTGCTCATCGTTTTATACAAGCTTACACACATGCGCACACTACTACCACTCCCTAAAAAACTTGTTCTGCAACTTCTAATAAAATACTCGCTTGCTCTACAAATACCTAACTCAGCAAAACCCTATTCACAAAACAATCACGTGACACCACGTACACAAGAACACAACACGAATACGATGACAATGCATGAATGAATTAGTAAATAGGTGAATGAATGAATGAAGTCTATTGAACGATCTGAAATGAATAAAATGCATATAGCATTTGATAATTAAAATACGCAATTGTCACCCTGTGACACGACCATAGAATTTCCAAAATGCTGATATTAAAGCTGACATGAATTAATAAATATAGTATACTTCTATATGTCCGCCATATTTCTTTGCTAATCCGCCATATTAGTTGAATATTCTATTGTTATATGTATCAGGGTTCGCATGGTATATAAGGGGATGAGTTTTGCTACGCTTCACTTCACATCAGTGTCTTCGATTTACCTGTGCAGGTAGCTTCGACAGGTAACACGTACATCTCCGATACTGATTTATAGGACATCAAGAAGAAATGAAATTGCGTTTTGGAACACCACGCAGTGCTCAAAATTACAATAAAAATATCGTACAGTAGTAAATCATTATAAAGGCTTTGGATAAATGAATATAGAATGCCTTTTCTTTACGTGAATGTGCGTACATTTGCAGTAAATATGTCAAAACTATACAACAACGCACAGAAATATTTCATCTATTATCTATTGATAAAATGGAATAAGCAAAGGGTATAAAATATATACCATTCACACTTACTTCAAACAAAATGCAAATACATAAATGCTACTGTACTTACAAACATGACATGGTCATGTATGCTCGCCATGAAAAAGCACCGAATGCGGACGACTATTTACCTGGGTCTACTCGTAATATCTGTAAAGGACCGCAGATGTACGTGTACACTTGTCGAAAATACTCTAAGTAGTAGTAAAACTCCCTTTATTTGCATAATCCATGAAACAAAACGATAAACTCCATTTGTATTCCAACAGTAAATACCATTGCCCATTGTACAGACTGCGACACACTTAGCCCGTGCCGATCAGCTATCTTCAATCAGGGGAAGCATCAGATTATAATATTTACCCTGTATTGTGCATGAATCCTTATACTATATGATTTACTGGTCAGAGTATTGCAGATTTATAAATCAAGAAATCATTTAGGTACATAAATTATTTATGCTTACCCCGGTATATAATTTTTGCATATACAACAATGTACGAGTGTATGAGAGAGAGAGAGAGAGAGAGAGAGAGAGAGAGAGAGAGAGAGAGAGAGAGAGAGAGAGATGATCTTGTAATAATCGCACTCTTATTAAGACAAATGATATCGTTAATTCAATAAAAGAGAACAGTAACTCAATATTGCTCTCATTAATTGATAATACAGATTTATTTGATTCATTTAAAACACGCAATAATTAAAACTTAAACATATCTTTAAATAATGTTATTTTCAATTAATTCATTTTACCTGATCGGGATATAGGGGTCACGGCGGGTGTGACCGGTCAACAGGGGATGCTTACTCCTCCTAGGCACCTGATCCCACCTCTGGTGTATCCAGGGGTCCGTGTTTGCCCAACTATCTATTTTGTATTGCTTGTAGGAATTATGAGATTGATCACTGTTCGTTATCTTCACCTTGCATATATTACATTCTGCGTTGAACTCGACGTAAATTGTACTAATGCAAAATGTAAAAAATTAGTTTATCATATTATGCGTCGTTATCAAGCACATAGAATCAAGAGGAGGGGACAAGGGTGTCTGTCCCCCACCTTTAATAGCAATATCCATTTTTTTGTAACGCAAATAAAAGATATCTTGGGTGACCCCCCCCCCCCCAATTGACCCCAGCTTGAAAGTTCTGATATGATAGTAGAAGACACACACCACCATCAATTAAAAAAATGAAGACATTATGAGGCGCTCATAGTTGAGGACTCTAACCGCCCCACCCGACCCCCAATGATTGAAGAAAATGAAGTGTAGGGAGGGGGGAATTATTGAGGCAGTCGAAGTAAAAGACTCTTTAACCCTTCACCCTCACATTAGGACTTTGAACATCGGACAAAACATCTTGGTTTATTTGGGCTTTTTGTTTTATTTTATTGATGTTTTCGTTCATCTTTTTTAAATTATTATTATTTTGAATGGCAAGAAATTTTGAAGAATACGATTTTACTTTTTTTTTCTTCCTGAAAATAGACATACCGCTGTACGTCGAAATTTCAAATTCAAATGTATTCGATAAGATGTTAGTATTCATAAATCAGTAAAATTCGTGTTGAAGTTTTATTTGATATGATGCAATGTCAATATATCATAATGTATAAGTAGGATTTGCAAAAGGCAAGAGTATAAACCTTTTCTTTTTTCATTATTAGTATCAATATCTATATGATCACGACAAAACATTATATAATTTATATCCAGATTCATATACCGATTTAGATATCAATAAAAACAAAGCTGCATAGTTTGGGGGAGGGGGTTCTAATGATGAAATTAAAAGAAGGAACCCCACATTTGCATTCAAACTAGATGTACTTCAAAATTAATTCATTTCTCCTCTGACTGAAAGCATGATTCTAAATTCGGGAACGAATCTTGCATACAAAATAATTGATAGGGGGACACATAATATTCGAGCTCCTTTCGAATTTAATGAAATACAGATATGCACCTTTCTTTCAACACGAATTGATATGTTGTTTCAGGCACGTATACAGGGGTTGGGGTGGGCAGGGAGGCTGGTCTGCTCTCCCCACTTTTTGACAATTTACTTTTTTCCGTTATTCCAACATACAAAGTCAGTATTTTCTACATGCACAATTCAAACCAATATTTTTTAAAAATTTGTAATGAATTCAATTATAATCATCAACTCCTGGAAGTTTCCGATATATTGTCAATCACAAATTTTTAAATAGCTGAAAATGTTTAATGCTTGTAAGCTTACATTTATATCATTGATCAATTTTCTTTCCTACTGTGAAATGATATATTGTACATCGAAGTAGGATGCTCTCTCTCTCTCTCTCTCTCTCTCTCTCTCTCTCTCTATCTCTCTCTCTCTCTCACCTGTTCAATCAATGAATATGGACATACAGAGACCGTAAATAAGTATGTGGTTCCCAAAGAAACAATAAAACTATATTTTCGTTTATACATTTCCTTTTATATGTGTCGTTGTGTAATCAACTGTTTATTATGGATTGCAAAGGTAACACCCGCATTTTCACACAGATGTATATTTTCGATCATTATTCCCTTATTTGTATATTTTGAATTGTGCACGTAATATATCCAACCAGATGCTCAGTGTTTTTGATTAGATTCCCGATTTCTATAAACTGCAAAACCTCGACCAGACAAGCATTCAATACAGGAAAATATTTCGACTCTGACATCTCCCCTGATTGAAGACACCCTGTTTGGCACGGGTGAAGTGTGTCGCGGTTTGCATAATGGAATGACAACGTGTTGTAAAGTTCTAACGATATACAAATGAAGTTTATCATTTTGTTCGTGGATTTATCAGAATAAAGAAAATCTAATATTTTCGGTAAGTGCACATCTCCGATACCTGTTGAATAGACGTCCGTATTTGATATGGGCTTTTGGGGGGGGGGGGCGAATTATGCCATGTGCATTACATATTATGCATATGGCATGCAGTTGTATTTTGCAAGAATTTATATAAATAATATATTTTATGCTCTTTGCTTATTCCATTCTATCAGTATGTAATTGGCAAATGATTTCTCCGCATTTATTTCACAAGAAACTGCAAATACTTGCATGCACTTGCAAGTATGCAAAAAAAAGCTTTTTTTATTGTTGCATTTTTGTCTAAATTATCTAAACTTTCAGAATGTTGCATTGGTATACAATAAATATTTTGTAATTTTGAGCAAAGCATAATGTTTTAATATGTGATTTTTTTTTCTCATTCCCTATATATTACTATCGAGTTGTGCACTGGTCGAGTGCACCTAGAAAAATCACTCAGGTGTGACAATCACATTTGGGGTATATACGGGTAGAGTAAATTAGGCTACCTGAGAGAAATATGGCGGATAAAATGACAAAGGTGTACGTATTTATTAATTCATGTCAGCTTTAAACAAGATTGTTGTCATCATGTTAGATACAGTTTAGTACACTAATCATTGAAATACGAGTGCAGATAACGAACAGTGATCAATCTCATATATCCTATATGAAAGGTGAAGATAGCGAACAGTGATCAATCTCACAAATCCCATAAGCAATACAAAATAGGCAGTTGGGAAAACACGGACACCTGGAGACACCAAAGGTGGGACCAGGCGCCTAGGAGGAGCAAGCATCCCCTGTCGACCAGTCACACCCGCCGTGAGCCCTATATCCCGATAAGGTAAATGGAGTTATACGTAATCAAAATCGGTATGCCAAGAACGGCCTAACAATCGGTATGAAACACGTCAGACAGCATTTGACCCAATGATAGGTTGTATTGACGAACTAGATTGTTATAACGACCATAGAATTTGCGAAATGCTGACTTCAATAAAAACTGTCTTAACATCTGTATCTTCAACTTGTTTGTCAGTAGCTTGCCTCGATTTAAAAAGTGACCATACGTAGAACAAGCTCTTGTGTATCGAATCAGTTGAGATATATAAACACCATATGCAGGTGATAATGGAATATTGCTACATAAATATGGGAAGTTGATGATGGAAAAGATGACAGTATCCCGTTTGTCATACAGTTGAGTTGTCAATTTACCGTTAATGTTTACTTTCAAGAAAATATCTAAATATGAAGCAGAAGTGGACGACTCTGTGGTTTCTTTTATTTTGAGCTCACAGGGATATATCGAATCGACATATGAAGGGAAGTTATTATTAATATACAATGCGTCGTCGATATATCTAAATGTTGAATTGAAGACCACAACAAGATATTTTTTTCTTCTCACGTAGAAGTTTTTGAATAAATTCTGTTGGAAGACCACTAAGATATTGTTTATGAGGAGCTCTACCATATCTTTTTTTATTTCAACTTCAGAGTACTTGTGCGTGGAATCAGAGTGGTGTTCAACAAAGTATATATTTTTGGATGACTGATCACTAGATAGGAATATTTCTGTTTTCCATTTTTGTTGAAGAAGCAACTGTCTATGATGTCAAAAAGTCTAGTCTTTAATTCATCGTGAGAAATGGTTGTGTAAAGTGTCGAAAAGTCATAGGTTTCAAATGATGTTATTGACCTGGGAAAAGTTTTGCGATTTCAAGTTTACTAAAAGTTCTTTAGAATTTTTTAGAATCCACATTTGATCAACACCACCTCTGGCATGTGTAATCGCACAGTACGTTTGAAGTTTCTCCTTCACAGCCGTTAATATTTTCGTGAGGTGCAAAGCTATGGGCTTGGTAGAGCACTTACTGGATCATGCAATGTATCGTTGTTTGTAAGGGTTTATAAGTAGTTTAAGAATCCAGTATAGGTACGGTAACTCATATTTATTGTTTGTTTGTAAGGGTTTTTATGTAGTTTAAGAATCCAGTATGCGTACGGTAACTCGTATTTATTCGACCCATTGACGTGTTATATGGAATTTTTGAAACAGGAAAAACAGCTTAAGCATCAGATGCAGAAAAACTTAGGTATTCCATGTATAATGAAAGGATAATGAACAATTTTAAAGGATTTAGATCAACAAAAAAGTTTATTGTTAAATAATGATGAAAGTGAAGCAGATGAAATGCACATGACTGATAAATGATTAGAAGCTGACCTTTTTGCACTTAAGACTTTTTGGAAGAGTTGTCTACCCTTTGTAAAAATAAGAAAAATCTAATTTTCTAAAAATGTGTATGGTCAATGATTAATTTTATTTCATATTTTCATAAAAAGAAAGTATATGTAACTTTCTACCAAGAGATAATTATGAAAATGTAATTTGTTTTTAAAATATTGTAATAAAACATGTTTTCCCCATATACTTCAATGTTAAATTCTAGGTGAAATAAATCAGGCAGTAAACAAAATTTTGAAAATTCCTATGGTGGATCATTTTTACTTGATGGACCCTTCAAAATGATACCAAGATTACAAATATTCCACCATCCATTTATTAGATATGAAATATTGTCATTATACATTGAATACCTTAATAAAGTATTACTGTTTATTCAAGGCAGAGGGAGAGAAAGAAAGAGAGGAATCCCTATTAAAAGGTGAAAATAAAGAATACTATATAAAAGTGATGTTATTTATTGCAAATATTTGATGGATGAATGTTTACAAAAAGATGTGTACTTAAACATCTTTCACATGGCGGACTGTACAAATCCATTTGAGAGAATAGGAACACTAAATATCTGATCAAATGACATCAAAAGTCAACACATGCATGAATGGATTTTAAATTCAAAACATCGCAATTGAACCAATAACTCGAGTATCAGATCAATTGCAAGACAATGTTTAAAATGATCAATTCGTAGGTGAAAATATTTCTGCTGCTATTTTCCGAATGTTTTCGTCTGAAGATTGGTCCATCTCTTCACCTATATCTTTCATGGCGTATCCAAATTCAATTCTTTCTTCATGTTGTACTAGACAAACATTTTTGTAGTGGCAATCAGGAACAGCTCCACTTACCATGACAACGACATACGGTTTGTAATGCTGGATCATAATGCCGGGGGCTCCTGAGGATCCTTCATCAAACGTTGTGGAGAATAGAATTTTTCTGGGATGATCTCTGAGTACAGAATAGTAGTCCTTGTTCCCAGGTAAACTAATCATGCTCCACTGACTTAACTCGTTAATGTATTTGTCCACATCATTATTTGGTTGGATGTCATACAGATTCACCCCGCTATCCTCCTTCATCTCCACCCCACCGGGATGACCAATGAGATGAACAGGTAAAGGTAAATTTAAACTCCCAGACAAAGTTAACTGCCGCGGAAATGATTTACCAACTTCATGTTTCAGTTCCAAAATTGCAAGATCAAATTCTTTGTGCTGACAAAGTGTTGGTTCAAAGTAAAACACAGTTTGTTGATCGATGATTGTTGCCCGAGGATCCACCATTCCAAATCGTATCTCTATTTTTCTACAGTCGATGCGGCATTCATCTTTGAAAACTGAAAATAAAATACATCTTAAAATTAATGACAGGGATTTCATTTATGTGTTCTGTGCGTATTTAGACTACCTCAATTAATTAGAAATGCGACACATTTTTCAAAGTTTCGGCTTATTTTTGAGACAAGTGTATCTCCGTCATTATTTTTCAATGTAAGGTTTTGATTCAACTTTGAATAATTCAGGGGGCCAAATATGATACCTAATGAACTTAGTTCTTTGATTACATACAAAAGTTGACACTGCATGAGGTACTTTGACGTTTAAAATGATCCTTGCTGCTCTCTTCTGTAATTTAAAAAGCCTATCAATACTTGTCGTGTTCTTGGCGTCATGCCGTACTATACACCAATATTTAAAATGAGGAAAAACTATGGTATTGTGAATTTTGAGTAGTCCTTCCTTTGACATAACAGTATTCAATCTACACTACAGCCCATTTTGCGTAAACATCATGAGATGATAATTTCCCCAGCGCTCTCTCAATTTCTGTTGCATATATGAATGTATGAACTTTGAAAAAATAACACTTATCTAGAGTTAAAATTCTCGTTTTAACGTAAAAATTGACACTTTTAAATTTTGATGGCCTATACAAAAAATATCGAGTCTCCCCTTTCGGTTTTCTGACGCATGCGCATAGACAGTAACCCGTACAGTATGTCGTCTAGTGAGAGAGAGTGTAGTGGATAGATCCAGAATTTTGAGAGATTCTGTGAGAAAAGGGGTAGAAATAGAATGAGAAAAAACTCATACGTGAAATAAAATTTACTTTGGGATCAGTATGACCGGTGGAAAACAGAGCTAGGAGAAACGCATGGAGGACTCAGTGGCTGATGTAGGATTTTCGAAAAGGAGACGTGAAAGTCAAATATTAGCCAAAGTAATAAACCATTCTGGGTGCAATATCTGGAGTTTACTCACACATTGTGGCGTTAAAAGGGAGGGGGTCCTGGTCCCCTCTTAATCTGTTATTGTGACTAGTAGCCACGAAGACGTTGCTTTAAAAGTAAGTGATATTTTAATCTGAACACAGCACGTGTTAGTTGTAAAAACATGGAAGGAGTTCTGTTTAAATAAGGATTTATAATTGCTTATTATAAGGAGCAGGAAATAATCTCATACCTGAAAGGTGAGTGTGGAGCCCCTTAAAAGGGTATTTAAATAATTTTCTACACAACACCTTTGCTGTCATTCATAATCATGTGATGTAAATAAGCATTCAACAGTCTTAGTCAACATGAAGAAACCTTTCAATTCCGGACGATCTTCAAAGCGCACTTGTGAGCAAATTGATGCATCCAAATTGTTCAAAATTATCAGTATCGATAAGATTTTTATCATTTTATCAATACAGTAAAACTTATACGGTACCAATTTTGATGCACCAGATGCGCATTTCGACGAATAATGTCTCTTCAGTGATGTTCAACCGAAAAGTTTGAAATCCGAAATAACAATAAACTTGCTAGAGCTACATGTATTTTAGGGAAAAACAGGGTGCCAAAAAGTGGATTCAAATTCGTCTAAGGATATGAGCTATGCATGAGGGAGATAATCCTTCCATTTTGAAATGAATTTCTCAATTTTCTCACAGCAGTTAAATATACATCCATATTTTCAAGCTAGTAGTGAAGTACCTAGCTACTGGGCTGTAGAAACCCTCTACATTAAGATATGGAAAATGAGCTGTAGTGTCTCTTTAGAACACCTAGTTTCTGACTAAGTTTTTTTCTTTGCACAAGGGATCTGCGTGATAAGACCACGTATGACATTCATCGATGTAAACACCTAAAAGTTTGGCACGTTTAACTTTTTCTATGAAAATTTCACTAAGTTTTCTATATGTCGATAGTTTCTCGAATGTTCTTATTTAAAGACATGGTGTTTTCTTTAAACTCATACTTTTACATATCAAAAAAGGCAAAAAAAAAATTCATTCTTGGAACAGTTGCAATCGAGGTTAGATTAAGAAAAATGAAGATTAGCCATTTTTTTGCTCAATGATATTAAGTAATTTGATAAATTAAGTGTTTGTTTATTCATTACAATGAGCATTTTGAAGTATATGACGTTTTAAAACCCGCTATCAAGGAACAGATTTTTCTACTCCTTAATCGAAAGAAGTTGTAATTAAGAGCAATCAATTAACACTGGTAATAAAGTTGATAATAAATTACTAATGAATTCTACTTTGCATTAAAACCTCTTTAGCTAAAATACAAAGCTTTTTAAAATATGCCAGTTGAAATGCAGACAGCAATCCAGAGTTAACTGCATATTTCTTCTCACCATTTCTTATTTACCCCATTTAAAACAGCACAAGTCGTTTCCTTTGAAAAAAAGAAAAAAGAATTCCCTTTACCTAAGGATGCTTTGTGATAAGTTTAATTAAAAATGGTCAATTGGTTCTGCAGAAAAAGTAAGAAAAAATGTAAAATGTTCAAATATGTCAGGCGGACGCCGCACAAAGCTTTTAAATAGAGGACTGATATTTCGTTTATCAAGTGAGGGAAAATATAACGTTTCATATTTCAAACTAGATGTGTTGGTACGACACGAATGCTCCCACCTGCAGTAAAGTAAAATGTTGGAAATCCATCAAAGTATAACATTGACGTTGGTATTCAGATGGTATATTACACGCATTTAGTACAATGAAGAACTCAACAACAATGCTTTATAAGTTTTAACAGCCATAAAATAAATACTACTTTATAAAAGTTTCTTCTGAATCAATAATATCCTTGATCACTTTGTAGTGGGGACATTTAAATGAAGGGATGTATCTAACTTACGACTGTTGTACAGATTGCAATTCTTCAATACTTGACACTCAAATGCGAAATTGGAATAATTACATGACATGGGATCAGCAAATAGAGAAGTATCATTTCTATAAACCATTCCCAAAACTTCTCTTGTGAGTTATAAATTTTCCAACCCTACATACAAACCTTCAATGATGTCCTTGACCACGTGCAGACATGTCATGATGTATTTGTTTCCCACGCGGAACCCTGTTCCTCTCCCTATTCCTTCCTTTTCGGCAACAAAAATGAGTCCAACACTTTCGCTGACTTCGGCTTTAATGCGACTTGTCATCACATCTATTTGAGGCCCATTTTTGGAAAAAGGATATGTCTGCCCATGGTTTGCAAACTTTGTCTTTGCCTTGAAGTAAACAAAATGCAATTTGAAATCATTGTGACAAATACTCAAACAGTTTGCAATGACTATTTGAAATACATTTTTAAAACCAAAAAAGTACCGGTAATCAAAAGTTCGCAAAATGACTTGTGGTTGATCGTGAAAGATCTGTGACGCTTAACATTGAAATGCCTATACTGATTCATTTGTTTGAACACTGCATACATAATATAACAAAGAAGACCAGAGTCCATTCATTGGTCATCTGAACAAAATATCAAATATTTTAATTTGGCAAGGAACATCACTCTTGGTTCGGATAAAACATTATATTCATTATCGTCAGTTTAGCTGTAAGACTTCATCCATAATGTTGTCTATGGAGAAATGTAGAAAAATACTTGCCTTTCTTTTTCATAATGGTAGGGTTAACAAAATAAATTTTGATTATTAAATTATTAATGATATGATGTTTGTGATATTTAATCAAAATTTAAGTTTGTTATTAATGATTAATAGCAAACTTAAATTTGCACTATGTCAGGAAGCTTTCATGTAACTTTCAGTTCTCCTTGTTTCGTGGTTGTTGAGAAGATTTTTGAAAATTTTCCCTATATTTTTGTATGAAAAATTTGATCCTCTATTATGGCCCCATCCTACCCCCATAGCAAATTAAATGTGTACTATATCGTCAGGAAGATTCCATGTAAATATCGGCTCTTCTGCCTCAATGGTTCTGGAGAAGAAGATCTAAAAATTTGATCCCCTATTGTGGCCCCATCCTACTCCCGGGAGTCATACTTTTAACAACTATGTAAGGAAGCTTTCATGTAAATTTCAGCTTTTCTGGTTTAGTTTTTCTTGAGAAGAAGATTTGTAAAGATTTTCCCCATATATTTGTATGTAAAACTTTGATACCCATTTTAGGCCACATCCTACCACATGGGACCATTGTTTAAACAAACTTGAATTTGCACTATGTCGGGAAACTTTCATATAAAGTTCAGCTTTTCAGGCTCAGTGGTTCTTGAGAAGAAGATTTTAAAGATTTTCCCTATAAATTTGATCCCCTGTTGTGGCCATTATTTTGACAAACTTGAATTTGCACTATGTCAGGAAGATTTCGTGTCTATCAGCTTTTCTGGCTCTTGAGAAAATGATTTTTAAACATTTTCCCTATATATTTGTATGTAAAACTTTGATCCCCTATCGTGACCCCATCCAACCCCCGGGGCCATGATTTAATGTGCACTATGTCAGGAAGCTTTCATGTAAATTTCAGCTCTTCTGGCTCAGCGGTTCTTGAGGTGAAGATTTTTAACTGACCTAACCATATTTTTGGATTTCTTCCCAAAGGCAATGAGCGAAAAGTACCTGATCCCACTCCTGGTGTGTCGAGGGGTCCGTGTTTGCCCGACTGTCTATTTTGTATTGCTTATAGGAGTTATGAGATTGATCACTGTTCGTTATCTTCACCTTGCATAGACCTAACATTTGTAGCCCTTCACCGGCAATGGTGACATCGCTATATGAGCGAAAACTTGCAATACGGATATTAAACAATATACAATCACTCAATCAATAACGCGTTTCAATGCAAGAACTTTGAAATATATGAATTTCGGGCCATGCGACCGATTCGTTCAAATGTCAAAAAGGGGGATTCCCTCTGGTAATTTTGGGAGAGGATGGGCAACCTGGTATTAAAACGATAGAATTTTGGTCTCTTCCTAGAAACTAAGGCTCATGAAATCTGAAATCTTATTTTAGGAATAATATTTTGTTTACCCCTATGTTCCCTAAAGTGCAAGGTCATGCAATTTATAATTGAGCTTCCTTTCACACTAAATTTGATCAGAATTTTTGGAGTAGTTATCAAGAAGTTAAAAATGGGAAACCTTCGACGAAAAATGGAAAACGACCAAATGCAATAGGTCACTTAATAAACTCATTTGACGTAAAAAGTTCAAGTAAGCCCAATCGTTTGCAATATGTATGCTAATATACCTGTGAATCTGTCGAGTTCTCTAACTTCTTCTTCCTGGATTGAGGACACTGTATATTAAAACATAATTAACAATTATTTCCCATGAGATCAATGCATCAATTTTAAAACAGTTACACTACTACAATAAATAAAATAAAATTGAGAAATCAACACAAGCCACAACTCCTACATTCCAAAGTAGTGGAGTGTTTAACTTGATATCACAGAGAGAAGTCAACCTATACTGGACTGTTCTACAAATTCACAACTGTAGCCATTCTAATGTTCCCCCACTAAAGTCTGAATGTAACTTTACACCGAATCTCTTCAATTTACTAATTTTTTATTCAATCAATGAATTTAAATCCTTCACCTTGAAGTGTGTTTTATTACAGGAAGGCCATATGTTATTTTATGCGAGTTGGTGACCTTCACCTTCATTCAGGAGGGCTATGAACAGTAATGGTGACCCAACTAACAAACAATAAAAGAACATCATATCAATGTAGCAATATTCCATTATCACCTGCATATGTTGTTTATATCTCTCAACTGATTCGCTACGCAAGAGCTTGTTCTGCGTTTGGTTAGTCTTTAAATTGAAGCAGGCTACTGACAAACAAGTTGATGGTGCAGGGATTCCAACAGTCTCGTTTGAAATCAGAATGTTCTACCAAACCCCTATCTTTGCTCCTCACGAAAATATTGACAGCTGTGAAGTAGAAACTTCAAACGTTGGAAAAACTAATAACTCAGCTTTAGGACAATCGAGATAATTTTCACCTTCTACATCATCAACTTCCCATATTTATGTAGCAATATTTCATTATTACCTGGATATGGTGTTTATCTACCTCTACTGATTCAATACACAAGAACTTGTTCTGTATATGATCAGTTTTTAAATCGAGCATGCTACTGACAAACAAGTTGAGGTTACACGGGTTTCATTGATTCGTTTGAAGTCAGCATTTCGCAAATTTCATGGTCGTTATAACGATCTAGTATGCCAATACAACCCACATTTATCATTGGGTCAAATGCTGGCCGACATGTTTCATAATCATTGTTACAGTCCCTGAAACGGTCTACTTTCCCATTTTTCCGTTCGCTTCCCGTGCGCTCTCCGTTTTCAGTTTTGCGCTGACGCACGGTGCGTTCACCGTTCACAAAGCGTACATCATGCGTTCACCGTTCAATGTCATTCGGAACACCAAAGTCAAAGGATCGATTTTCATAGCAAGGCAAAAATGATTGATTGATCAAATATTGTTTAACGTCCCTCTCGAGAACATTTCACTCATACGGAGACGTCACCACTGCCGGTGAAGGGCTGCAAAATGTAGGCCTATGCTCGGCGCTTAGGGACATTGAGCAGGGAGGGATCTTTATCGTGCCACACCTGCTGTGACATGGAACCTCGGTTTTTGCGGTCTCATCCAAAGGACCGCCCCATTTAGTCACCTCTTAAGACAAGCAAGGGGTACTGAGAACCTATTCTAACCCGGATAACCATGGGAAGGCAAGAATGAAAAGAAAGGAACGTGTGCATAAGTGATAAAGTACACGTTCTTATTATATCAGAAATTTTATTTATAATGTACAAATATCAGGATTATCACCTGCGAAAATTCAAGGCAAACTGCATATCACTCATCAATATCAAAAAATAGAATAAATCATTGTTGTTATCATTATAAAACACGAGTCTTTGGTTAAACAAGTGGGAGAAGTTATGAATGAAAGAAAAATGCAAGAGCCTTCAGTTATAAACTTAACCCTTATACATCTAGCGAAGAACAAACAACGAGCGCTGGTACGTGTATCAAAATGAGGCGGTTTCAGTTAATAAATACCTCGTCCCCACCCGAATCATCATTTTCATGTTTGGTCAAAAGCACAACTTATCCTATTTTATTTTGTTTCACTTGACAATAATTCTAATAAGTTTATTATTTTTCTTACTCCCTCCCCTCTCTTACTTAAAACAAGAGGTCCACTACTCCAAAGGGCTATGGAATCCAGAAGGAAAAAAATACTGTTCTAAATATCTAAGCTAAATTCTAATGTTCAGCAACAGTATAGAACAGGATGTGTAAAATCACCATTTTTTATGCATCCTTTTCTGCTATTCCTATGTATGCATTTAGATTGCATACAATGCAAGGTGAAGATAACGAACAGTGATCAATCTCATAACTCCTACAAGCAATACAAAATAGATAGTTGGGCAAACACGGACCCCTGGACACACCACAGGTGGGATCAGGTGCCTAGGAGGAGTAAGCATCCCCTGTTGACCGGTCACACCCGCCGTGAGCCCCATATCCTGATCAGGTAAACGGAGTTATCCGCAGTCAAATCAGTGTGCCAAGAACGGCTTAACAATCGGTATGAAACACGTCAGACAGCATTTGACCCAATGCGAGGTTGTATTGACGAACTAGATCGTTATCAGCAAACTTACAGAACCCCTACCCCGAGGATCATCAATCTTACAATTGCTCTTTCTATCTGTTCTTTCTACATATCCACTTAGTTTCAATTTAGTATTTCAATTTAGTATCAATAACACTATAGAAGATGTTATCTAAGTGTTATACACAAACACTATATAGTAAGTTTGGCCCCACCCTGGGGTCAGAACCTCTTCCCCGGGAATTATGAAATTTACAATTTTGATAAAGGACTACCTGCTCTTTCTAAATATTCATTTAGTTTCAATTTAGTATCAATAACACTAAAGAAGATGTCATTTAAGTGTTTTACACATAAACACTATATAGTAACTTTGGCCCCGCCCTGAGGTCAAAACCCCTACTCCGAGGATCATGAAATTTACAATTATGGTGGGGGCTTTCCTGCGCTACATCACTAGGCATTTAGTTTTTCTTACACATGTGCGGTTATAGAGAAGAAGATTTTTGAAAATTGGTCAATGTTGGGCAGTTTTTGCCCCGCCGCTATGCCCCTAGGGGTACTGGAATCCTGAAATTTACAATTTATGTCTCCCTTGTCCCAAATATGATTCATGCCAAATATGAAAAGAATTGGACTGGTAGTTATCAAGAAGAAGTTAAAAATGTTCATTGTTAACGCACGACGCACGTCGCACGACGACAACCAATTGCAGTAGGTCACCTAAAAACGATGCTACACTGTACATTTCAATGCACATCCCTGCCCGAATGTCAAATTGGTTTGACAAGTATTTCTGATTATTTTACGCCTATGTTTATGAGAGACATTGTTAATGAATGTATTTACTCCTTTCCCCAAATTTGTAACCTTTAAATCGTTTTTCTCTAATATAAAGATGAAATATTTCTGCCCCACATATGATATACGTATAGTTCAGTAAAAGAAACAGTTTTATATGCAGCAAAAATATACAAACATTGCACCATCTAGATGTAAATTCGTAGTCCCACTATTTAGTTTGTACATACGTACATTAATTCTTGGATTATATTCTCAGGTCGACATACTGTACATGTATTTACAGTAAAGTGAATTACGCAAAATCTACGTGGGAATAAACCTTTTCTATTATAATTTTAAAAGCGTTCAGGTGTCAACACGAGGTACCTGTTCTACCCGTGTTGGTTGTTTAACGCATTTATCTTGACTCCTTTAGGGGATGTTTTTTAATTGCGTGTAATCCAAACGACCGCGCTCGTAAATTTTGAAGTCATTCATGTACACCTGTAAATTATTGGCGCTAATTACTAGGCTATCTTTATTTCACATCTTGTATTAATTAAGATAAAATAATATGCATCTTAAGTCAAAATATATAATTACGTGTAGTATACCGAGATAACGCACCAATATTCACGGTTTATGAAAACGTTAATAATTCTAAATATCATAAAATCTATGTTTGTATTTTTCATGTATACTTGTATCTCTATATGCAATACTGTAAGCAATGTACATATGAAATTTTCTTTTATTTGTGCACGATTGTATTTAAGTGAAATTTACGATCATTTTCATGAGAAATATACATCCGGTACTTGTACAAAAATGCACAAACAGATGTATTCATGGATATATTCTCTACCTGAATATGAAGCAAGTATAATCCAAGGAAAAAATCTGAAATATACCAAAGCTTTCATCGTTCACCGTGCACTCACCGTTCACCAAATTGCGTTCACTATTCGCTTTGCGTGCGTTCAACGTTCGCTTGGGAAAGAAGAACGTTTCAGGGACTATAAACTGTTCTTGACATACTGATTTTGACTACGGATAACTCTGTTTACCTAATGAAGGCATGGGGATCAAGGTGGATGTGGGCAGTGAACAGGATGCTTACTCCTCCTGGGACTTGACTACACCTCGGGTATGTTCAGGGGTTTGTGTTTGCTAAACTCTTTATTTAGTATTCCTTATGGGAGTTATACGAGTTATTGATCACTGTTCATTATCTTCACCTTTCATGCTTACATTGAATACTGCTGAATACCTATAATATCGGTGATTTCAAACGTGTTGAGAGTTGCTACGTACCTGTTCCCAGTATCCCACCGTTTTTTTAACATCAACTTGATGTTTCTCTTCAATTGGACAACAACACTGGAGTGAGTTGCCTTTTATTTCGGTAAAATTCCTTGCTGGAATAAATGTCTGATCTTTGTCATTACAAAAAATGTTCAAACATTTATATCCTCTCTCATGTTTTTCCTTCGTTAAACGTCTTTGTCAGTTCATCTAGAGCATTCTGAACATATTTTCCAGTTTCGATAGATACCTCGGAATCCAAGTCTTGGATCCGCCTGACTTGTACCTGGATGTCGTTCCCATGGATTCCAAGAAGAACAGTGTGATTTTTGTTTTCAAACATTGCTGCCGTATGGTAAAGACATAGATCGTCCTTGTCTGTTTCGACACTCCATTTACTCATACAATAAGCTACCAGCCGGAAATATTCAAACAAAGCAAATGAATTCAACCGAAAAGACAAGATAGACGTGTACTCCCAATTCCCTTCAAGGATATGTTGCTGGAACGGCTTTTTGTTCATACAGGGGACATACCATGAAATGTCTTTTCCTAAGCTACCGACATCGACCAACATCTTCAGTTTTGCCATGTATGCCATGAGCTCTATTTTGTGTTTTGAATATTGCTCGTCTTTCCAAATGGCCTCAACTAGTTCATTCTTCAATTCCCCCGTCTTATCAAAGCGTTTCCATTCCTTGATATATATTGTGCTGCATTCTGCTGGTTTGTCCGTAATAAGCTTACTGAAAGCGTCAGAAAACCACTGCATGCGAAGAATAATGCGTGTGTTCAAAATATCTTCGTCAAAATATAAGAGAAACCCGTGCCCATGCAGAAAAGACAAAAAGTCAGATATTTCTTTCTGTGCATTCTCTGATGCATTACCTAATCGGTATTCTTCTGGTCGTTCCATGTTTATTTTCCTGACATCCTCTATTGACAGGATTGGATCTTCCTTTCCTTTTAAGAAATATTCAAACAGTGCCCACGATGAAGGCAACTCCAACTCTGCATTCAGTTTTCGTGAAACTATATCCACCATCGATGTCTTCAGTGACTGCAGCGACTTCTTAGACGATTCATCCATTTCCTTTAATCCAAATTCAAACATATTCCCATCTGTAGACTTATGGAGCCAATGTTTAACTTCATCTGACAATGATTCCCAAAAACCTTCCTTGAAGTTTTTTACATCCTAAAATGATAAGCATTATAAAAGTCTTTTAATTCCTAAATGAATAATCAAAGATAGTAATTAAACAGTATGTGATTAAAGCCACTTGTGAATAAAAAGTCAAAAAATAAAAAAAAAACCATTGTAAACTGGTGGATGTTCTTATGAAAAATGTTTTTCATGCTTTAATTCGGACATCTATATTTCTACATGTTTAATATATAAGCTACATTATGTACATCTCCTATCTTCATCTGTCATTGTAGTCCATAGACCTTACGGTAGCCTGAGTCACAAAGATTGTTTAATTACTTGATTTACCTTCTTTGAGAATAGTTTACTACTACCGATTTATCATCAGATACAGACAAAGTTTTACATATTTTGAATTATACATGCCTCATGTTGTGTACTACTTGCACTCGATTGACGCCTATGACCTAGATTGTTCTAGATATTATGTTTCTTTCTTTAACAGAAAGATGACAATAATGATTATATCTTTGTCTTTCATGATTGTACTAGAAAAGTCATTCTTATTATAAATACATTTTAATTTTTTGATATTTTTTCTTCTTTGGATGGAGGTATACATAACAAGAGGTCCATGGGCCACATCGCTCACTTGAGTCATGAAGACTTTCCACATATATATTTGCATGTAAAAGCTTAGTTCCTATTGTGGCCCTAAACTACCCCTGGAGGACATGATTTTTACAAACTTGAATCTGCATTATGTCAGAAAGCTTTCATGTAAATGTCAATTTCTTTGGCCTAATGGTTCTTGAGATGAAGATTTTCTCTATATATTTCTATTTAAAACTTTGATCCCCTTTTGTGGACCAAACCTATACCCGGAGGCCATGATTTGAACAAATTTGAATCTGCATTATGTCAGGAAGCATTTATGTAAATCTCAGCTCTTCTCGCCAGTGGTTCTTGAGAAGGAAGATTTTTAAAGATTTTCCCTATATATTTCTTTGTAAAAATGTTATCCCCTATTGTGGTCCCATCCTACCCCCGGGGTAATTATTTGAACAAACTTGAATCTGCACTATGTAAGAAAGCTTTCATGTGAAAATCCGCCTTTCTGGCTCAGTGGTTCTTGAAAATATATTTAATGACTTTCCCTATATATTTGTATGTAAAACTTTGATCCTCTATTGTAGCCCTATCCTACCCCCGGGGGCCATGATTTGAACAAACTTAAATCTGCACTATGTTAGGAAGCTTTCATATAAATCTCAGCTTTTCTGGTTCATTGGTTCTTGCGAAGGAAGCTTTTTAAAGATTCCCCCTATATATTTCTACGTAAAACTTTGATCCCTTTTTGTGGCCCCATCCTACCCCTGGGGACATGATTTGAGCAAACTTCAATCTGCACTATGTCAGGAAGCTTTCAGATAAATGTCAGCTCCTCTGACCCAGTGTTTCTTAGAGGTTCGTACCTGAAATTTGAAATAATGTCAATTTTTGAGGAAGTATATTTTTGATTTTCTACATTAAAAGAGAATTAGGAAATTAAAAAGAAAAACTGGGGTCGCAACGCTTGTAATTCAGCTACAGTGTTATAAACATGACCTTTTTGCACTTAAAATTTATTCAATTTAACTTGATTTGTCTGTTAGTATCTATACAACATAAGCAACACAAATTAATTATTACATAAAATAGATTCATAATGATCTTCTAACACTACAGATAAATTGATTGATTGATTGAATATTGTTTAACGTCCTTCTCGAGAATATTTCACTCATATTGAGACGTCACCACTGCCGGTGGAGGGCTGCAAAATTTACGCCTATTTTCCGCCCTTATGGCCATTGAGCAGGGAGGGATCTTTATCGTGCCACGCTTTGACACGGGGCCTCGGTTTTTGCTGCCTCATTCGAAGGACCGCCCCATTTAGTCGCCTCTTACAACAAGCAAGGGGTACTGAGGATCTATTCTAACTCGTATTTTCACGAAAAAGTTTAATACTAGTAATGGAAATAAATAATTACCTTTTTGCACTTGAAATACGAAAGAAATTATGATATTTGAGGGTTTAAAGGACACATTAGGAGTAATGTCAATTTCTAAAATTTCACATAATCTTTGTGGTCTTGTCTTAAAATTTAAAATGCAACTAGAAAAAGTGGGGATTGGAGACCTAAGTTTTAAATTATTGGCGCAAATACTGAATTTTATTTATACAAATTTTTGAGTAAATCAATTTAAATTTCTTTAAAAATCGGTGTTCTATTAGGAAAAATATATCGACAAAATTAATGAATTACAACATTTGAACTAGTTCCAAGTCTCAGCTACTTGTATCATAAATTAAAAAGCTGAAATACACGTATAGGAGTATAAAAATAGAAGATACCACGCAGATTTAAAACTTTTTGATTAATCAATCCTTCCGACACAAAATATAGACCCCGTAAAACCCTTTGAAAATTTGATTTTACACATTTTTTAACTGGATAGGTTTTAGTAATAGATGTGCAATATGTTTGCACCAATGGGATCAGTATTGAACCAGTAAATACCTAGTTGTAGCATCCTGCGCAGTTGTGCTCAAAAGCTTAGGAGCTAACTTCCTTAAGAAGATTTTTAAATGACCCTACCCCAAATTTGCTTTTGTCTCTCCTTTGAAATGGGCATGACCATTGATATGAACAAACTTGAAAGCCCTTCACCCAAGGATGCTTTTGGCCAAGTTTGGTTGAATTTGACCCAGTGGTTCAGGAAAGGAAGATGAAAATGTGAAAAGTTTACAACGACGCCGACGACAGACATAGGACAAATTTTGATCAGAAAAGATCACTTGAGTCTTTGGCTCAGGTGAGCTAAACAAATGCGGAAAACTGCATCATTGCTCGTAGCTCATGTTATGATTCGAGTTGAATTAACAATTATTCCTGGGACTACATTCTATGTGATTTCGAGATTGGCGTAGTAATTTGTGAATACACAACTTGAAAAACTTCCAACTAATTTCGTTAATGGCGGCTTCCACGTTTAGTGTTGAGGAAACTAGTTTCTTGTGGACCGAAGAATGTAGTTTTAAAAGGATGAGATTGAGATAAGTCCTGTTGAGAGAAAATTGCTGGAAATTTTTAAAGTGGAACTGGAATTGAGTTTACTCAGATGACCTAAAAATATGAAGCACACAGAGGAATCCCCAACATTCCAAAAGAAAGTAGTTCCGGCGGGTGTGTCCGATCAACAGGGGATTTTTATTCCTCTTAGGCACCTGATGCCACCTCTGGTATATCCAGGGTTTGTGTTTGCCCAACTCTCTAATTTGTATTGCTCAAAAGAGTTATGAAATTGATCACTGTCCCGTATCTTCATGCAAGGTGAAGATAACGAACAGTGATCAATCTCATAACTCCTACATATTTTATTGAAAACAGATACTAAAGACAAACTCAACAGTTTGATACTTTATGATAAACTGGATGATTTCAGCTTCTCTATCGTAAACTTTTCAAAGCCTGTTTTTGTGCTGTGAAAATAAAACCCACCACCCACTCTTTGTGAATACTGTTTCTTTTATATAGAGTTGCATATTATTACTATCAAGGTTTGTAGTTTTGATTTTGTATCTATTTGCAATCTTATCTGGTGGTATCTTCGAAGGCGCAATTTTTAGGACACCTCCAGGCGCAATTTTTAGGACGCCTCCAAGGATTAACTCATTTATGTATATATTGTATGCATGTTCCATGTACTCTATAACTTGTATTTGTACTTTCAATAATACATGTAGACCTGTACATAGACTCGTACGGTACGATAGTAAATGATTGGTAACACAGGCTCGCCTGTCTTTATAGACACAAATACACCTCCGCTTCAATAATGCAGATAAAGCATCTCTCCGAAAGTTTTGTAACTTGTCCAACTTAAACGTAGTCAAAATCTTGGCTTCGAAAGCGTGTTTTCTATGCTACCGAGGAGTGGAAATAAGGGGCTTTTTCATTGGTTGAATATCACAATAAGAAATGGTAAAGCGACCAATCGCATATAGAAGCCGAGACACATCATCTAGCGAAAATACTGGTCTTCTGACCCACGTTAGGTAATCGTAGAGCGACCGACCATAGGTGTCCGACGATGGGTTTTCCCAACAATTTTGTTTTTCAATATTAATGATCAAAGTCTACTGTCTAATGTGTTTGAAAGATTTCACATTAAAATTAAGGTTATGTATTATCACAGAAGCTCATTTTAGAGAGTTTGTTATTTGATTTGTAAACAAAAATCGCGGTATGCTATTGTTTACAAAATTTTCAAAAGTAATGGATATCGATCTAAGTTTATTCTATTTTTAGGTCACCTGAATCATTCAGGTGACCTATTGCTATCTGTTTTTGTCCGTCGTCGTTCGTCGTGCGTTAACATTTGAACATTTTCAGCTTCTTCTCTGAAACCCCTGCACCAATTTCAACCAATTTTGGCATATAGCATCTGTGGGTGGAGGGGAACAAAAATTGTGAAATTCGTGGTCCCTGTCCCCCTGGGGCCTGAGGGGTGGGGCAAAAACCATCAAAATGAGTGTAATTTTAAAAAATCTTCTTCTTTACTCCTGGACATCAAGAAGCCAAACTGTGGGCATAATTATAATGAGCGTTGAGCCCTCTACCAAAATTGTGAAATTCATGGCAGCTGGATCAGGGGTTCTGGTGTGTTAGGGTGGGGCTTTATTGGTCATATAGTGAAAATGTAGAAATTTTTTGAAAATCTTCTTCTCTGTCTCTGGGTATTAAGTAGACAAACTAATAGCATGGTAATGATGTGCAAGGATGCCTCTTTAAAAATTGTGAAATTCATGGCCCCTGGATCAGGGGTTCTGGTGCTAGGGTGGGGCTCTATAAGTCATATAGTGAAAATGCATTATTTCTTTGAAAATCTTCTCTGTCCTTGGGTATTAAGTAGAAAAACCAATAGCATGGTTATGATGAACAAGGAGGCCTCTTTCAAAATTGTGAAATTCATGGCCCCTGGGTCAGGGGTTCTAGTATTATGGTGGGGCCCTATTGATCATATAGTGAAAATGCATTTTATTTCTTTGAAAATCTTCTCCTCTGCTGCTGGGTATTAAGTAGACAAACTAATAGTATGATAATGATGATCAAGGATGCTTCTTTCAAAACTGAAATTTATGGCCCCTGGGTCAGGGGTTCTGGTGCAAAGGCAGGGCTGATTGATTATATAGTGAAAATGCAATATTTCTTTGAAAATCTTCTGTTTTTGTCCGTCGTCGTTCGTCGTGCGTTAACATTTGAACATTTTCAGCTTCTTCTCTGAAACCCCTGAACCAATTTCAACCAATTTTGGCATATAGCATCTGTGGGTGGAGGGGAACAAAAATTGTGAAATTCGTGGTCCCTGCCCCCCTGGGGCCTGAGGGGTGGGGCAAAAACCATCAAAATGAGTGTAATTTTAAAAAATCTTCTTCTTTACTCCTGGACATCAAGAAGCCAAACTGTGGGCATAATTATAATGAGTGTTGAGCCCTCTACCAAAATTGTGAAATTCATGGCCCCTGGGGCAGTGGTTCTTATGTTAGGGTGGGCTCTATTGGTCATATAGTGAAAATGTAGAAATTCTTTGAAAATCTTATATTGGTTTTATCTAAGGAGTAAATAACCCTTTTCTTTATGATGTCTCAGACCTAGGTTTTTTAAAAAGGATTATTGATTGAACATAAAAATGACACATGTACTTCATGACCACATAGCTATTCAATGTTTCTTCCATCCAAAAGTAAAATTCTTATATTTAAACACAAACCTAATTCAAACATTGGAAGGTTGTTACATGATACTCAGGTGACCTATAAGGCCCCTGGGCCTCTTGTTTACATTTCAAGCATCTATGGGGGTAAAAGGTGCCATCTAAAAGTTAAAATTAGTGACTATGCAAAATTAAAATGCTTTATATTACAAGATCAATACTTCACTTGTTTGTTTGTTTGTTTACATAAAAAGACTCGAGTCTTTGTTTACATAATACAGATTTAAGGATAAAATATTGGTTTCATTCTTGCATTCAAAAGGCTGTCAACATCAAATGAGTTATACATATATTTTTAATGTTTAACATAAAAAATGATTTTTTTATATCAAAAATGTGAACCAGTCCCTTTAAAGTGAAGTATTGCATCTTAGTGTATTCTCTAACGACATTTGACAGTGAATTGTATGACTCAGTAAATACTGTGAAGTTCCAAATGTTGAAATGTATGCTGTAACTACGAAGCAGATTTATTAAAAGGTGAAAATAACAAACAATCTCATATTTCATTTGGTTGATCGTAGTGTGTAGTCGTGAGAGTGTGTAAAACATGCAATATATCACGATATATATAACGAACAGTGATCAATCACATCACTCCTATAAAGAATACACAAATAAGTGTAGAACGAACACGGAACCCTGATTATACCGGATGTGGGTGTCTAAGAGGAAAAACACCCCCTCTTGAATGTTCACACTCGGCGTGAGTCATATGTTGATCAGGTAAAAGGAGTAATCCGTACTAAAAACAGTGTGCAAAGAATGGTCTTTATTTGTATTTCACGCAGCAATTTCCCCAATGACAGGTTGCATTAGTGAATAAGGTCATTTTAAGAAATAAAATCTGTGAAATGCTGATCTTTAAAACATCCATAACATAAAATTGTTTGTCAATAGCCCGCCTCAATTTAAAACCTGATCATATTGAGAACAAGAGGTACTGTGAGCAATGCTCACTAAGAATACCCCCCGCTTACCCCAATCTCCCAAAGTGTGTTGTTAATAGGTATAAATTACCTCTTTCCTGAGTGTCAAAATATGGTATGCCTTTGTAGAAGAAAATGGAAGATATAGTCCGAACACAAATCCATGGCATAAACCTATAATTTTGACCTTGAGATCAAAGGTCAAGGTCATAAAGAGGTCATGAATGTACATGACACATAGTATCAGGGTGATACACCCATGTCTTATGGTATGACTATGTCAAAACCCTATAATCAATTTTGACCTTGCGGTCACAGTTCAAGGTCATGAAGGTATCCAACACATCGTCTCATGGTGATACACTCATGTGTCAAATATGGTATGCCTATGTCAAAGAACAAAGAAGTTATGGCCCGGACACGAATCTGCACAGACAGACAGACGGACGGACGGGCGGACAGACAGACAGACAGAGTGAATCCTATATACCCCCTGAAGTTCGTTCGGAAGGTATAACAAGATATATATAATCAAGTGATAATACCCATCTATTTTGTTTGTTTAGCCTCACACTAGATTTTCTGGACAACAATGATGATTACAAATATGGTATTTCAGTTTTAAATCTAGTTACAATACATCAGTAACACCTTATGTTGATGCATGGCCTCAATCGAACATCAAAGAAAGGCGTCCTGATTGCGTAACGAACACGTTAACAATGTCGCAACTAAGTTTGCAGGTAATGTAAAATGCATTTTAAATTCTATACTTTCCCCTGTACGTGTTATTTTCGGATTTGCCCTCTATATCTTACCTCTACTGATTTGCCTTCTGTGTGTGTCAAAACAAGTAGTACTGGTGCATTCTCACCGCCGAAGGACTTAATGGAATTCAGCCAAAATTCTGTGTATTCTGTAAGTACAATGATCAATAATCAGTACAAAAGCAGCATTGTGTCAGGTTAACAACCTCTTAAAATGAAGCCCTTCACCGATATTGGTGAGGTCTGAAAAATATTTGAGCGAGACGTTAAGCAAGATACAATCAATCATATCAAGGTAAAAATGAAAAAAAAGGAGTGTGTGCGTAAGAGTGGAAGTAAACTTTTATTATATCAGAACTTACTTTTTTAAAGTGCAAATGTCAGGATTATCAACTGTGAAAATTCAACTCCTGACTTGACTCAATTGGGAAAATAAATTGGAAGATTTTTGAACTGAAATAGGTTATTTTTCCAAATTGGTAAAGATAAGAATTCTTCCGAAGTAGTCATTTTGGTTTTGTTAACAGTGCAAATTACCTCTTTATAGAACAATGACAGAAATGTCATATTTTATATTCTTTTGGATCTCTTAAGTTTGTTTTAATTATATATCTCAGCGATTGATTTCTTGTTGAAAATTATGTTCAAGAAATGTAAAGAGACTGGACTTCGCAGACGTGCAATCCAAGACGCTTTTAATGAGAAAAACTTGGATTCAGCATCATTAATATTGATTCCACCTTTCAATTCCTTTCCAATAAGTGTATTTCTTTTGATTCTTTCCCTGCTATTGCATACGAAATTAAATATCTTTCTGTACAGTTGCTTAAATATTTCATCAGGCGGATTGGGAATTATCGATGCATTGTATTGCAATTTAGAAATAATGAGATTATTGATTATTTCTTCTTTTTTTTTTTTACCAAAAATTGTTAAATTTCTTTTTCCCCAGTTATCGAGTATGCTAATAATTGATTAATTTTTCCTATTCAATTCTTTTCTTGACAATATGTTGTTTTGTCCTATAAATATACCAAGTGCTTTAACTGGATTATTTGTTGCAATTACATCTTCAATCTTTTCACATGTGTTTTTTTTTAAAAAAAAACCTAGCAATATACATTCTGATTTTATTAGATTAAGCTTTGAACCCGATACTCCAGATAATTGTTTTACTGTGTTAATTACTTGTTTTACTGATTGCAGGTCCTTTAGGGGGCTTATGGAATCATTTGCATGTTGTATGATTTTTATCTCTTTGTTAATTCCAATTTCAAAACTATACGTTGTGTCAGAAGATATAATTCTTGGAGCTTAACATATCTACTGGGATAATGAACAGTAATACTGATATTGGACATCCTTGACAAATACCTCTAGTCATTTTACAAGTTTTAGATAATGTATAAGGTTGTAATCCAGTTGAAAAAGATTTGTTCCAAAATTTAAAGCTTTTAAGGTTTCAATCATAAAACTCCATTCTATGGTATCAAAGGCTTTTTCGAAATTTGAAATAATAAAATGCCATCTTCATTATGATCTTCACAGTAGTCAAAAATATTTTGAATTAGTCCAGCATTATTCCCAACATATCTGCCTTTAATATATGGTAATTGGTCTATATTTATAATTTTTGATATGACTGTTTGTAAAAGTTTAGCCAAAAGAAATGCAAGAATTTTATCATCGCAATTTGTTAGACTAATTGGTCTATAATTTCTAACATTTGACGTTTCACCTTTTTTATAAATATGACTTATTATTGACAGTCTCTGCGATTTTGGGGGCTCTTTACTTTCAAAAGATTTTATCAAAGAACTAAAGAAGTAATACTTAATATCATTCCAGAATTTTTTTAAAAATCAAACTGGTATACAATCTGTGCCTGGAGATTTATTGTTTTTCATATTTTTAATATGCGTCTACGCATTCAGATAAAGTTGGGAGACTCTCGCATATATTTTTTCCACATCGTTTAGTTTATTTTCAATATTCGTTTCTGCGATGTAATTCTTGATTTGATCCATGTTAGGCTTTTCTGAAGACTAAAGGATTTCATAAAAATCACATAGCTAATCCAAGATTTCGTTATTAGTATATGATGTGTTATTACCCTCTACAATTTTTTTCAATTACATTATTGTGTTGATGCTTTTTTTCAAGATTAAAAAAAATAAGATGAACATTTTTCTCCATATTTTATCTAGTTAGCCTTTCATCTTATTTTCATAAATATCGTTTAATGCCATTTCTAGATTTATTTTTTCTATATAATTTATTTCCTCCGGTGATATATGATAACAATTGTGTATTTAGAGATTTAAAATATTTTCAAGATTTAATCTCTCATGGAAACAATATTATCTGTGAATACTATATTTTAAAAACAATGTTCAACTGCTTTACCCGTATATTTGACTGCAAAAGAAAGACTTCCTATATTAATATTAAAGACAACATGCATGTATTATTTAAAGGAAATAACTTTGTTAATATATTGAATATTAAATCATCTTTCTTCTGTAACATATTAGTTGATAGTAAGTTCATTAAGCCAATCACAGAAAACTTTTGGACGGAAAAGTTTGACATTCCGAAATCTTTATGGAAGACAATGCAAGATGAAGATAACGAACAGTGATCAATCTCATAACTCCTATTTATCTCTTAATAGGCACAAAAATTTCATATAAACAAATATCAGAGTTTAGCTATACTTTTGAATAATAATTTGAATGTTAGCAAACGGAATCCAAATATACAAAAATATTGTGACAACTGTGGTGAAATTGAAAACATAGAACACCTTATATATGCCTGCAGAACGTCTAAAAGAATATGGAAAAGGATTAACAATGTACTAAATATTGATATTTCTTGGAAACATCGTCATAGGCTTTTATAATGAACAAATCTATCAGAGGCTCCTAATATTATTATTTCTTTCATTGCATTGAAGATTTATACATATAAAATGAAATGTAGACTAACTGAAACCTCTTGTAACAGTGAAAATTTATATATCTCAGTGAAACGGGCTTTAGATACATATCAATACATCGCAGAAAAATCGTATTCAAATATATGTATCAAAAACATATTTATGAAAGTTTGTACATTTGAGACTTCTTGATTTGAATTTTATATATTCCCCTTTAGCATAAAATTGTATTATATATTGCACTACAAATTCATTGAAGTATAACATATATTTGAATATGTAGAACACTGTTGCTGTAAGGAAATAGTGTTGATGAATGATTTATATATTTGTAGATATTGAATGGAATAAAAGAAAAAAGAAAAAAAACCTGTGAAAATTAATTCAAAGAAAATTGCAGATCACCCAACAGTATCAAAGAATAGAATAAAACATAATTATTCTTTGATCCTTTATTAGAGGTAAAACTATATCATATGCATCTTATAAGAAACACGAAAATGAAAACAGGAAAAACTCTTAGAAAATCAACTAATAGCGCTAGATAATGAAAATAATTGTGATACTGATCGGAGGGAGGATATAGAAAAAATTGAAAATGAACTTAAAAATATACGTAATAAAAAAATACAGGGAATAATACTTAGAGCCAGGTGGAACGTGGAGGGAGAGCGATCAACGATTTTTTTTTTTTTTTTTGTAATTTAGAAAAACGAAATTACATAGAAAAAATGATAAATTAATCTACGAAGATCAAGAGTTCACAAATATTGAAGAACTAATGAATATTCAAAAAACATTCTATGAGTCCCTCTACACACCTCGTGATTGTGAAATACAGGATCATCATTTACGTGACTTTTTCAATATAAATAACACATATTTAATTTTTTTAGATGCGGACAAGTCTGAATTTCTAGAGGACCTATCTCAAAGAATGAATGTTTGTCCGCACTTTGAAAAATGAAAAACGCAAAGTCACCAGGACTTGGTGGATACACCGCCGAATTTTATAAAAATTGTTGGTCAGATTGCATCCGTTTGTACTTAACTCCCTAAATTATGCTTACCACTCGGGTTCTTTCTCCATAACTCAGCGACAAGGCGTAATTACATGTTTACCCAAAGAAGGGAAACCAAAGGAAAATACAAAAAACTGGCGACCGATTTCACTTTTAAATGTTGACTACAAAATTGCATCATCTTGTTTGGCAAACTGAATGAAAAAAGTTCTAGATAAACTTATAAGTGAAACACAAACAAGTTTTTTACAAGGTCGTTATATCGGAAAGAGTACTAGGTTTTTATACGATTTAATTGATAGATTAAATAAAGAAAAATTACCCGGGATACTTGTTTTAGTGGATTTCAAAAAAGCTTTTGATTCCTTAGAGTAGAATTTTATTACAAAAACATTAGATTTTTTTGGATTTGGTCCATCGTTTGTGAAATGGTTCAAAACACTATATTCAGATGTTTCATCTTTAGTCCTGAACAACGGACAATTTACAGATTTTTTCAGAATTAGTCGAGGAGTCCGTCAAGGGGACCCTCTTTCCCCCTATATATTTATCTTAACGGTTGAACTTCTCAGTGCATCTATGAAATACAACCCTAATATAAAAGGAATTAAAGTAAGTGACACAGAATATCTAATCAGCCAATACACGGATGATTCAGCTCTAACACAGGCAGATGATCTCAATAGCTTAAATTCATCACTTGATTGTTTAGAATCCTTTGCGCAATGTTCTGGTTTGAAAACAAACTTTCATATAAAACACAAGCCGTCTGGATTAGGGTAAAATGGGGCTGTGGTGAGGAGTACAAAACAAATCAAAATATAGTTTGGAATCACGAAGGAAAATTCAAGCTTCTTGGCATTATATACGATTTAAAAACAGATGATTTCACTGAAGATAGTTTTAAGGAAAAACTGCAATCAATGAAAAATTTGTTACATGACTGGGCTTTTAGAAACCTTACAATTATGGGTAAAGTCACAATGATTAAAACACTTGCTTTGCCAATTCTTATTCATTGTTTATCTGTCCTTCCAGATCCTACAACTAAATTATATGACGAGATTCAAAAACTTATTTTCAAATTTATCTGGAATAATAAAAACGACAAAATTAAGAGAAATAACATAATGAATGATAAAGATAAAGGTGGGTTGAAAGTCCCCCATATTCAATCTTTTGCGAAAAGCTTAAAACTCGCATGGATTTAAAAGTGTCTGAACCCAAATTGTAGGGCATTATGGAAATTTTATTATCAGATAAACTTGAGAAATGGGGATATTCAAATATTTGGCAACTTCGGAAAGAAGGTCTTTTGATTGCATCCAAAGAATTTAATAGTTTTTGGTGTAATACAATGAATGCATGGGGTGAAATTGTACAACATCCTACCACGGCCCCCTCAGAGATTCTAAGACAGCCACTTTGGCATAATAATGAAATATTAATAAATAAACAACAGGTTTGTAAAATATCTTGGATAAAAAAGGGGATTTTCTTTATCAATGATCTCGCTGACGCACAAGGATATTTTCTCTCATTTACAAATTTTCAAGAAAAATTCGAACTAAAGACAAATTTCTTAACGTATAATGGAATTATAGCAGCAATCCCAAAACGTTGGAGAGAACTTATAAAGAATTTCCCTAATAATGAAATGTATGACAGTTATATTGTAAAATTACAAAATGCGACAAGGGTATCAAATTTTTTTTTACCCTGTTTTTATGTCATCCGTCGTCGAGACCCCATGGAAGGCAAAACAGAAGTGGGAGGAGAAATTGTCGATAAAATTTGATGAAAATGAATTGGAGCATTACTTTGATTCCACATCATGTCACAATGAACACAAAACTCGTCACTTTTCAATTTCAAATTTTACATAGAATACTTTCAACAAATTCAAAGCTTTTTGTTTTGAAAATACTATACCGAATTGTGTTCATTTTGTCATGAAACTAAAGAGAATAATTCATTTATTTTGTGAATGTGAGCATGTACGAAATATCTGGATTGTACTTAAGCAAAAGCTGGCAGAATTATGTGGTGTTGATGTAGTTTTTAATGAACAGTTATCTTTGGATATAATCGCAAAACGTCCGTGAACTACAGAGCAATTAATCTACTGATACTGTTAGCTAAAAGGTTTATAGATGTCAATATACGTTACCAAATGTGAAATCCCTGTTTGAATATATAAAATATTTTAGGTGTATTGACATCTACTCCTCCCACTCATTAGGATTACGAAAAGAAAACGAGATTAAAGAGAGCTGGCAGATCATCTCAAAAATCTTATAAATTATGGTATAGTTTGTATGTAAAGGAAAGCTTTGTATGTGTATATGTGTGTATATGTGTGTGTATGTATGTATGTATGTATGTATATATATATATATATATATATATATATATATTCTGTGCATAGATTGAGAATGAAAATATAAAAAACAAAAAACTATTCTTTGATTAAAACGAGGGATGATTAGTTCTGAATGAGAGAAAAAGTAAGAGCCCGCAGTTATTAATTCAACTCTTGTATATGTACACGTAGTGAAATAATTTCATTTTATCTGATAGCAAGGAGTTTGAATCATTCTATTTATCTGATTGGGTATATATTGAATGAGAAAATGTCAAATTTAATGTCATAGGAGTGAACATCCTTAGGAAGACATACCCTTGCTAGTCCACATATCATAGATGTTAGAGTCTTTCGTACAACCATAGTGTTCCCCATTTTCCTTAAAGCTTTGATTTATGTCCAAAACGAGAATGAAGAATGCCTTTGATCTCATGTAAATCTGATGACATGCGTAATAGGCAAATTGTCCGGCAAAATCAATCATGCTGACAGTCGTCTCATCTCGTACAGTCTGTAATATGTCTTTCATGGCATCCTTCTCACTTTCTGGGAGACGTGTTTCTTTACTTGTGCCTTCTGAATTTAGATTCTTACTAACTGTTCTTTTGGCAGGATCATCATTTTTCTTGATATTTCCCTTGGTAGTACTATAATCCATAGCAGGATCACAGTTCTCTTCATTCGATTCGAGTGCATCTTTGTTCTTTATATTTCCCTTGGCAGTACTGTAATCCATAATAGGATCAGAGTTCTTTTCAATTGATTCAAGTGCATGTCTAGAAACTCCTAATAATCGTTTGCGAGAATCAGCATCGTCTTTAACTGAAAAAAAAAATGAATTTAAAAATAACAATCTCATCATTTCCATCAACAGTAAGAAATTAAAAGTAGGGTAAACACAGACTCTGGAGTTACAGACCCTAAAGCATACTATCACACCAATTGAACAGATCCATTTCTTACAGTTCCTGTTAAGAACCGGAACCGTTCCTTATAAGAACCGTTCCGTTCTTGATAAGAATGGTACCATTCAAACCGTTCAGCGTTCAGTTCCCAGTCCAAAGCGTTCCGTTCTCATCTAAAATTGTTTGTTCCCTCAAACCATTCTTTCCCAGATGGATCATTCAGAACTCGCATGTCAGTCTGCTATTGTAGGCCGACTTGGTGCTTGGTCGACATTAAAGAAGACTATCACTCTTAATTGGACACAATATTTTAAAGTTGTACATGGGTGGAGAGTTCTGCAGTTCAAATCCATTAAAGCTTACCAGGAAATTACCAGTTCATTACGGCAGGACAACGCATATTTTTATTTTGGGGTAAATGGCAAATTTACTTTCCTCAGATGTGAACAGACAAGAAGAAAATATATGTAAGTAGGTTATTATTCATTTGGAAACCAATTAATCAATCAGTGAATAATGATAATGTTACTGTTGATGAAAAGAAAAACAAATTGTGCAGTGGGGGGTTCTTTTTTACGATTAATTTCGATAAGGGATTTCGAAGGGAACAAAATGTTATATCACAAGATCTACTTTAAGTACGTATAATTTGAAGATTAATATGACTTTGGCATGTTTCAAACTGGGGGAAAAGGTGGTAAATTAAAATGAATTACTTTACAAATTTCAACTTGTGCTTTCATCTGCAGAAGGTATGAAGTGATCGACACACTAAGAGTTCCTTGAGCAATGGTGTACATGTACTAGTCTATGAAGTACACGGCGGGTGTGACCGGTCGACAGGGGATGCTTACTCCTCTTAGGCACCTGATCCCACCTCTGGTGTGTCCAGGGGTCCGTGTTTTTAATAGATTTATTTTGAATAGGTATATGATAAAAAAAACCTCAAACGGTTTAACGCATTATATAAACTAGTTTGTAATGTGTATTTGTATAGGTATGTGAGCCCTGGATTAAAGGTTACAAAAATGCATGTGATATATGTACAAACTAAATTTCTTTTCAAAATTACCTGTGCATTAAGTAATAAGAAAGAATCATAACATTTTTTAGTGAAGGGCAAACATCTTATAATATTGAAATCGAATCTACCAAAAATTGATGCAATTCGATTTTGGTTTGTTTTTACAGTGCGAATTTGTTTTCTTTTCATTACACTACGTACAGTAAAATATCGCCATTTGAAATTTAAGACGCGTGAAAGGTGAAGATAACAGTGATCAATCTCATAACTCCTACAAGCAATACAAAATAGAGAGTTGGCCAAAACGGACCCTTGGATACACCAGGGGTGGGATCAGGTGTCTAAGAAGAGTAAACATCCCCTGTCGACCAGTCACACCCGCCGTGAGCCCTGTATCCTGATCAGGTACACGGAGTTATCCACAGTCAAAATCAGTGTGCCAAGAACGGCCTAACAATCAGTATGAAACACATCAAAGAGCATTTGACCCAAATGATAGGTTGTATTGGCAAACTAGATCGTTATAACGACCATAGAATATGCGAAATGTTGACTTTCAACAAAACAAATTGTTTGTCAGTAGCCTGCCTCAATTTAAAAACTGACCATACGCAGAACAAGCTCTTGTGTTTTGAATCAGTTGTGAGATATAAACACCATAAGCAGGTGATAATGAAATATTGCTACATAAATATGGGAAGTTGACGATGGAAAAGCTGACATCGCGTTTGTCATCAAGCTGAGTTGTTAATTTGCCGTTAATATCTACTACCAATAAAATATCTTAGTATGAAGCAGAAGTGGAAGACTCTGTGGTGTCTTTTATTTCGACTTCACTGGGATATATCGGATCGACATATGAATGAAAATTATTATTGTTAATAGATAAAATGTCATCGATATATCTAAATGTCTAATTGAAGGCCACAGCAAGAGATTTTTTCTTCTCAAGTAGAAGTTGTTGAATAAATTCTGCTTGATAGGAATATAACAAGAGGCCCAAGGGCCTAGAATCGCTCTTCTGATAAATTGTACAACCCCACCATTTCTATTCTTAGCCTCTTAGTATTCTAAATCTTTAGTTAAATCCTAAGAATTCAAAAAAAGTAGGTCAAGGTGACCTACTTTTTGGTTTACACATTTTGAGAACCCAAGAAATATCAACTGACAAAGTTTGATGATTTTAAGCCAATTAGTATCTGAATATTGAAATATAGCTGTCAAATTCCAATCGTAGGTCATGGTGACCTAATTTTTGGTCAGCGAACTCCGAACATGCAAGACCCATCAACTGACAAAGTTTGATGACTGTAGGTCAAATAGTATCTGAATTATATAAATATAGCCGTCCAATTCCAAAAGTAGGTCAAGGTGACCTACTTTTTGGTCGACACCCTTTGAACATGCAAGACGCATCAACTGACAAAGTTTGATGACTGTAGGTCAAATAGTATCTGAAATATATAAATATAGCCGTCCAATTCCAAAAGTAGGTCAAGTTGACCTACTTTTTGGTCGAAACCCTTCGAACATGCAAGACCCAACAACTGACAAAGTTTGATGACTGTAGGTCAAATAGTATCTGAAATATATAAATATAACCGTCCAATTCCAAAAGTAGGTCAAGGTGACCTACTTTTTGGTCGAAACCCTTCGAACATGCAAGACCCATCAACTGACAAAGTTTGATGACTGTAGGTCAAATAGTATCTGAAATATATAAATATAGCCGTCAAATTCCAAAAGTAGGTCAAGGTGACCTACTTTTTGGTCGATACACTCCGAAGACTCAAGATGCATCAACTGACAAAGTTAGATGATTGTAGGTCAAACAGTGTCTGAAATATAGTAATTTAGCTGTCTAATACCAAAAGTAGGTCACGGTGACCTACTTTTTGGTCGACACAAACCGAAGACTGAAGACGCATCAACTGACAAAGTTTGATGATCCTAGGTTTTACATTGCCCAAAATATGCATCTAAAATTGAAAATGTGAAATTTGAATATCTGCAAAATTCAAAAAGTAGGTCACTGTGACCTACTTTTTTATAAATATGTTTCAAGGCCTCAAGATGCATCAACTTACAAAATTTGATGATTCTAAACCTCTCGGTATTTGAAACGCAGTATTAAGTCTTCCCCGGAAGACGTGTCACACACGCCTGCTAGTTCATTCTATATGTAATATATCACGTATAATGTTGAAAAAGTAAATTATTGAAATGGTTTTTGTCACTAAACAGGAAGTTGATAAGCAACAGATTCGAAAATGTCTTAAGCAATACAGTTGGCCACACTGATGCTCTGTGCCAAATATCAGGGAGTTGCCCCATGTGGTTCTTGAGAAAACTGTGACAGAAATTTTTTTGCTGTAAAAAATTCTAAGTTCCGGCAAACAGGAAGTTGATAAGCGACAGATTCGAAAATGTCTTACACAATACAGTTGGCCACACTGATGCTCTGTGCCAAATATCAGGGAGTTGCCCCATGTGGTTCTTGAGAAAACTGTGACAAATTTTTTGTGACGACGACGACGCCAGACGACGACGCAGGACGACGAAAGACGATGGATAGTGATCCCTATATGTCGCCACTGCGTAACGCAGGCGACACAATAACTTAAAATATATCTATAAATGATAAGCCATAAAATTCAGAAAGTAGGTCACGGTGACCTATTTTTCAGTTGACGCATTTCAAGGTCCCATGATCCACCAACTGACAAGTTTTGATGATCATAGGCTTCAAAGTGTCCAAGATAAGCATCAAAATTAATTTTAAAATAAATACCTGCAAAATTCAAAAAGTAGGTCACCGTGACCTACTTTTGAGACAACTTGACACAAGATCCTAAGATGCATCAACTGTCAAAATTTGATGATCCTAGTCCTTATAATGACTAAAATATCAAAGATTTAAGGAAATATAAATTTAGGTCAACTTTGAAGTGACCTTGAGACCACGCCCTTTGCCCCAGGGTAATGCCTTGAACAATTTTTAATCTACAACATATCCTCATCCTTATGTGTAAGTTTGGTGATAATCTGCCCAGTGGTTCTTGAGAAGAAGATTTTTTAGCAACCACTACTTTTGTTTGTATTTTCCTGATTATCTCCCCTTGTTAAAGGGTCACATCCCTCTATTTAGTAAGTATGAAAGCCCTTGGGCCAATGATACCCTGTAACAAATTTGAAAAAAATTGGCCAAGGGGTTCTTGAGTTATAGCCCTTTTTCTAAAAAGTTTACCCACACCGCACAAATGGCCATAGCATTAGCTCTTTGAGCCTTCGGCTCAGAAGAGCTAAAAACAGGTCAGCTAACAAAGGAGCACAATTCGTACTCATGGGAATTCCAACATACTGCTGGAAAACCTGAACATGAAAGACCATAAAGATATTGTCAATGAGGAACTCAAGCATATTTTTTATTTCAAATTGAGAGATGAGAGTGGTTAAAGTATGTTGTTGGATGACTGATCACTAGATAAGAATGTTTGCGTTTTCCATTTTTGTTGAAGAAGCAACTGTTTAAGATGTCAAAAAGTCAAGTCTTCAAGTTATTGTGAGGAATGGTCGTATAGAGTGTTGAAAAGTCATACGTTTTGAGAAAAGTTCTGCGATTTAAAGTTTACTAAAAGTTATTTGGAATTGTTTTTTTGGAATCAACATTTGATTTACACCACTTCTGGCATAGGTAGTCACACAGTACGTTTCTCCATCACAGATGTTAATATATTGGTGAGGATCACTATAACTGTACGTATAAATTTACTTCCATCACCCTTTCTTCCATTTTAAGATATTCATGATATTAATCAAATTAAACTTTCATTTTGGCAAGTAATATATCTAAATCCTGTGATGCCTATGCATGAATAAAAGTACCGAAAGTGTTCAAAATGCAGAATTTGAAATGGAGGCCAAACCGTTCGTTCTCATCTTTGGCCAAAGACGAGAACAATTCGTTCCCAATCTCAAAGCGTTCCGTTCACGATAGGTTACTTTCCCTTTTCGTTGATAACCGTTCCGTTCAAATCGTTCGCATCCCAGATAAAGCCATTCATTTTCAAACCGTTCAGTATTTGTTCACCGTCCCACTGGTGTAATAGTACGCTTTAGGGCATATATTGTAATTCTGAATCAAGATCATTTAACTATACACAGATAAACTATAGCTATGAACATAAAGAGTTGTCAAGGCTGGAATTTCACAGCTAATAAAAATGTTGCTAATGAGCAGAATATGTATCCTGCTCTGAAACCAAGAACAAGCTAGCTAAATTCCTTAATAAATGATCAATCAATTTTTTTACCTGATAAGGGAAAGATAGATCATGATTGAAACACGGGTGTAAGTAATGCCACTTTTCTATTTGTTATTTATTATACTAGAGGCGAGATCAGATATCTGTTGAATAAGCATCCCCTGTAATTGTTTAGTTTTCATACATATGATATTATATATATGAATTTCCATCTTACCGATCATATCTTCATCCTTGACAACAAATATGTGTTCATGAATCTCAAGTCCTCTCGTGGATTTTATTTCCTCAATTTCATTATCATTTTTCCCCATCAGTCTATACAAAAGTGTCGTTTTACCAGCACCACCACATCCAACAACAACCCCTAGTGCATGGCGAACTGTTGTCTTCCCGCCAGTTCTCATATACTCCTCAAGTTGTTCATGTGAAATCTCAGAATCTGGGGAGATTACCAAAGGCATATTCACATTGCTTTACGATAAGAAAGTAAAAAGAATATAAGAAATGTTACATGAGATATCATACCGTAGGTATGTTTAAGAAATACATTCATTTTTGAAAATACATGGAGGTGTGAATTGTAACGCTTCACGCTGGCATACTTTATAAAGCACTTTAGCAGTTCACACTCTTCTCACAAAGAATGTTGATATCAAATTTGGAAAAACTATCATTCATTATTCAAACGTCTGAAATTTCAAACAGACAGATAAGCAGGACCAAAATAATACCCCAATACTCTAGTCAAGGTGACATGAGGGTGTCCGGTTAGCGCTCTCACTTCTCACCACTGCGGCCCGAGTTTGATCCCCGTGATCGGCAGTGGTAGTAAGTGAGAGGGTATGGCAGTCACCCACTCGGACACGCGAGTTTCCTCCGGGTACTCCGGTTTCCTCCCATATAAATGACTCCCTAGCGCAAACATCCGTGCATCAAAGGACCCCATTGGAAATAAGCTTTCGAGCTTTCATGGGTTATCTTTAGTATTTATGTATGTATGTATACACCGAATAAACATTTATCTATTAACATTAGGAACATTTGTATCAAATAAGATTTAGTGTGGCCTTCTTTTCTTGAAAAGACTGTTGTGATTTCCTTTTGTGACGTCACCCTACCCCTAAGATCCCATAAATTCAGCTACTTCTAGATATTTGCATACCATTATGACTAATCATAGCCCTGTAGTTTAAGACAACAGGATTTTCCCATATATTTTCTTGTAAAACATTATCCTCTACTGTTACCCAGGGGCCCATAATTTCAAGAAAGTTGAATTTGTACTACAATTTAATTTACAAATACTACCTGTCATTAAATTAAATGTGGTCTAACCAGTTTTACACCAATTCTAAGGCCATTTTAATTTCAGATCTACAAAATTTGGCCATATATTACTATGTTTACCGGATCAAGATATTGGGCTCACGGCAGGTGGTACTGGTCAAAAGGGGATGCTCACTTCTTCTACACACATTATCCTACCTCTGGTATGTCCTGGGGTTTATGTTTGCCCTACTTCTAATTTTGTTTTGTTATAGGAGATATGAGAATGCTCAATTCTTTCTTCAGAAGAAGTTTCTTGTACCCCCAAATTTTTAACAATCAAGAATCTAGACTGTTGATCTCCTATTGTGGCCCCAACCAACCCCCTGGGGCCGTGATGTTAACAAACATGTATATGCAGGATTGATTGATTGATGGAATATTGTTTAACGTCTCTTTCGAGAATATTTCACTCATATGGACATGTCACCACTGCCGGTGAAGAGATGTAACATTTCGACCTATGCTCGGCACTTATGTCCATTGAACAGGGAGGGATCTTTATTGCTGTGACACGGGGTCTCAGTTTTTGCATTTCATCCAAAGGATTGGCACATTTAGTCACCTCTTGTGAGAAGCAAGGGGTACTGAGGATCTAGTCTATGCCGGATCTCCACGGGACCACAGCGTCATAAAAATAACTAAGATACATAGTCACAACAGTGGAAAGTCTTGGTACGAAATGTATTTTGTATTTATATAGGAATTATGAGATTGATCATTGTTCGTCTTCATCTTTTCCTCTAACCTTTTTCTGTCAGGAATCTATACAAAACCCAACCTTAATCTGGACAATAAAAATTGCGTATGTTTACTTTTTTAAAATGAAGGTCAAAATCAATGGGTGAGATTGCAAGGTAGCAAAGGAGAAGATTTGACATACAAAATGCATACATCAAATATGAGAGATACTTCACTCATGATTCAAAAGTTATGAGCAAATTAAAAGTTTCACACAGAGAGACTGTCAGGAGGCAGCCTCTGACTTTTAGTATGGTACATACAAAAACTTGAATGTACACAACATAGGAATATTTGCATTTTGTGTGACCCTGCTACTCTTGAAAAGAATTGTTTTAATTCATTTTCAGCATATTCCATTAAAAAGGTGCAATTGATCTCCCATTGTGGGCCAAACATACCCCAGGGGCTTCTGAATAGAACAATTGTATTACTTAAGGAATGACTTTAATTCTGGGGCAAGTTTTACGAGTATATAACCTGGTTTGGGTCAGTTTACGCTTATTTGGCAAATCATTAATTCATTATCCGACCATACATACAGAGAAAGATCTTGTTTTACAACGGTGATATGCGTACAAGTAGATGCTAATATTGACAACAAGAAAACAATATCTGTATCACACCGAAGAAGCTTATTGTACACGTTGAATTTCTATTCCACAGAAGGCTGAAAACAGTGCTGCGATGTAAATTTAGAGAGATCGAGAGAGAAAAAAAATAGTTTCGGCTCTGGTTGTCAAGGGTGTGTGTCCCCATATACAAAAATAACCTGCGCTCCTCAATTGGAATTTGACCAATCAGAAACAAGGATACAATAAGAATTAAATTATTTGAAGATGCTTGTAAACCAATTTGACAAATCATGTTGATGTTGTTCTTGAGAATATTTTTTTTTTTTTAGATATTTCTCTATATTTTCTCATAGAAAATCGATCCAGACGACAGCGCTATAGCATAATACGCCCGTTTTTATGTGGCATATAAAAACTCTAGAAACCTTCCGAAAATATCCTTTGACCAATCATATACAATCTTACCAATAACTCTTGTTCTTTTATTCAACGAGAGGACTTAAGGAAAACCAGAAGCCATTCGGTTGTGAAACAAGAGGCCCACAGGCCTAGATCTGCCACCTGCGTACTAGTAAAAAATTCCTGTTCTGAATATTTAACCTAACTTCTAATGTTCAGCAACAATATAAAACAAGATGTGTAAAATTATCATTTTTTAGTACATCCTTTTCTGCGATTCCTAAGTATGAATTTAGATTTTATACAGTATCAGCAAACTTACAGATAGATACTGTATACTATTACTAAGTTTGGCCCCATCCTGGGTTCAGAACCCGTACCCCGGGGGTCATCAAATTTACAATTTTGGAAAGGACTACCTGCTCTTCTAATTATTCATTTAGTTTCAATTTAGTATCAACAAGTTCTTCCATTGACACAGAAGACCTTAATAAACAATAGAATCACTATAATGTCTTTCGAAACGGAAAACCTTCATAAGAATAAGAAATGGAGCAAAAACAATGTCCCTGACACTATGTGTTCGGAGACATAAAGATAAGAAACATAGTAAACCATTATGTTCACAAACTTTGTTTGAGGAACATAATGCTGGGGATGCTGAGACAGTTCCTCTTTAATTATTACCTGTGTGCCAAATATGGTATGCCTAATTCAAAGAACAAATAACAAGGTATTAAATTATTTCATAATAATTATATTCCCCATAAAGCAATTAAATTTTGATTTCAGCCGTAGTGCATGTTAGTTAGTAAATAAGTACATTAATTTACAAATGTTCTTGCAGAGTGAGGCACTAACTCAGGGTAGTAAGTCTTCATTTCAAGAAAAAAATTTTTTTAACTGTTTTACACCTAACACCATTTTACACTTGATAAACTTTGGGTGTAATCTTATTAATGGAATGTTCTCAGTGTTTATTTGTTTTTGTTTATTATTTTATTGTTTTCAAGTTGTGTTTCATTGTCTGTTAGCCTACTGTAATGTTGGGATATGGGGGTTCATTTTTCTGTTTGTGTTTTTATGTGACGTCACAGAGGGGTTAGTGCCATGCCAGGAATGGCACTAACCCTTAGTGCCATGCCTGGCATGGCACTAACCCTTAGTGCGCATGTCAGTAACCCTTAGTGCCATGCCTGGCATGGAACTAACCCCATCGCTTTGTTCCAAGTATTACCGCGATTCAAACTGCATTTCTCAGTTGTTGTAACAGAAAACAGCAATTTCCACAATTGATCATACATCCAGCCCCGTAAGATCTGCAATAGCTCGATATACAAGCCTGGCCTGCCCTCGCACTTCGCAACGTGCACTTGTCTCGGTTATAAGCAACCCGTCGCATAGAGGAGGAATAAACATACCTACACTTCATCATCTCTTCAACTGCGACCATTTGCAACGATTTATAAGAGGCAATGCGACGTTCAAATTCTACAAGGACCAGTACGCCGCAATGTAAACACTCTCTCGATCTGGTATGGCCGCCGCGACCGCGCCTGCTGCAGACTATCTATTTAGCGACGTCACAAATTTAATTCTGACGTAACGTACACTGATTCCCGTACTTTGGTAATATAACGTAGGAAATATCAACACATTAAAATGTTGCGAATTTTAAAGTCATTTATTCACCATTAAGTTCTCCTATATCATGGTAAACACATATCACGGGTGCATATCCCATGGTATTACGGATCAGCGAGAATAATGGATCGAAATCATTAGAGTTTCTTGATCCGCCCCTTGATTTAGGCCCGACTTAAAAGCTCAAATTTAGTGTGCAAAGTCTTCAACTTGGAAGCCAGTGTGACGTGTCGTTGATTGTTACGTCATGGTGAACCATCCCTGTATCTTACAAAAGTTTGATAAGATAAATGCTGGCCGAGTTAGAAGGTGCCCCCCCCCCCTTTTTTTTAACAGAACATGGTATATGTGTGCGACTGTACGCTGATCCTCTTTGTTATCGTGTATATACAATTATGATGTATCATACAGGCCGCATCATATTTAATGACGATTGGATTAGCTGATAAAACAGTGATTCATGATCACAATTCAGTCATCACCGATGTCTACATAACTCGGTAATTCTTCAATTTTCCAAGCATCGCATGTATTGTTTTTTATAATAATAAGTCTACTATTTTTTATAATTTGGTATTGATCGCATGTATTGTATATTTATTTTAATGATTTTATTATGTTTAGATCTAGATATTAATTTATAGAGATTTTTTAAAAAGCGTATTTCATTATATAGGTCTACATGCAATATAAAGTTAGCTTATTTCTATGTATATTCATGAAATCTAATTCTGTGTCATTCTATGGTATTAAGTTATATGACCGCAAGAAGAAACGGGCCAACAAGTACATTTTTGAAGAATTTGGCTTGAAGATGGAGTTCACCTCAATGATCGCGGGAATCGCCTGTTTTATCACAGCATTCTATCAGCCCTTCGACTGATCCTGTGAAGTGCAGGTCCTAGGGAGACTCATGTGTCTGAATGGCATCTAACCTGTGCTGCAGACTATCAAGATCCAGTCAAAACGGCCTTTTTCAAGGCCACCAATAATTTAGAAAAGACACCACTATTACAACTTGCAAGAAATGTAATAAATTGCAAATGTATAATGATACATCGAAGCATACACGAATCTATATTATGTATTTATGGGGAAGTAAAGCTGGTTTATAAGAAATTTTGAGGGAAATATTAATGTGAAGACGCCTTTAATGTATAACCAAGATTTCCTTATAACTCAAACTCGGCTAAGTTTCTTTTCTTAGCGCGAGCCTGCCCATTACATCGGGTCACAATATTTAGTAAGTGATAGATTTAGTGGAACTTTAGTGGGGAGTGGGTGCAACTTTATTGCCCCCCCCCCCCCCCCCCCCCCCGCACTAGATTTTACAGAAGTTATGGGGTTTGAAATATATCTCCTATTTAAGCCCAATTAAAATCTAATCTAATTAAAATCAGATCCTAAGATTTACGCTCACAATCGCTACCATACGCAGAGTATTCGGTGCGGATCTAAGAAGTCTGATTTTAAATAGATTGATTAAAATTAATTGATTGATTATCATCCCATCCCGCCCGCCCCTCAAAAAAGAGCCTCGCAAAAATTACGATTTCCAACAAACTTGCTTCCCAGTGACTTGAGTGAATGATTCAAAGTCACAGAATGTTGGTTTTACATCTTCTACCAAGGATTCTTTGAATGTTAACTTGATTAACACATTGTGTGATGCCTTTTGTCATGATTTTTTCCCCCGGGAAATAAAAATTAAAAAAATAAAATTCTCCCATCCGCCCAATATTTTTTGTGACAATGGTTGATAATTTACTAATTAGTTGAATTTGGCCTCATCATTCATTTGTTATATTTTCTTTCATTTGTAATTCAGAAAGAAAAAATAATGCTAATAAAATTGATAAAACATTGAAGATAACAATACCCAGGATGTAAGAATTACACAATAGAAAAGTTACTTTTGCTGTTTCACGGGTAAAGCATGCGCCGATCGATGTCTGGGGTGTTGAAGCAGACAGGAAGTGTTATGTAATAGATATACACATACCTGTGAACGTTTTTTTTTCTGTCAGTAATAGAAATGTTTCTGAACATGAATCGAAGATGAACATGAATCTGACACGAATATGAAACTGATGCATCCGATCCCGATTGGAAAGAAAATTATGAATATGAACATTGAATATAGTAAAAAGAAGATAGTTTACCTGGAGACCGCCAACAACTCAACAGTACGAAGTGAATTATTTTTTAAATATGCAGCTGCCATGAATAATAAATTTGTTCATGCAAGTTACTTAATTATTCATAGAGTAATTTGTAAACAGCGGGAAATGTACAGTTAACGTTAGTTACTACAATATTTAAAACATAACCTGGGGTCTAAATTTAGTGGGTGAGGGAATTTCATGGTTTTATATGGGGAAAAAATGCATTGATTGTAATTTTTAAAATATTTTACTATTTAAATAAAATATTTGTGAGATACAAAATATGTTAAACACAGCATAGATATCCGGAAAGGGGAGGGGGGCACACACCCCATCCCCCTTTTTGAAATTCAATAAAAATGATGATATGCAGGTTTGGCACTTAAGCAATTAAAACGAGTTCAACTTCGTTGCAACTCGGCTAAAAAGTATACTAACATCGTGTAACCATAATGCGATTTCTACAGTATTGAAAGTTGTTTAAAACCAGTAAGTCTTTGAGCTCGCCTTTAACATTCATTCATTCTTTTGTGTGCCATTTTTCAGCATACATTTAGATGTGGAGTTAAGGGTAGAACGGAGAAAGTGTGTTCGAATTTCCAAAGAAGTTTTACCACCACCCCCCTCTCTCTCTCTCTTTCGCCACACACACACATCTCCATTTTTCTCTCTACGCACACATCCTCTCTCTCACATACACACTTCGCACAAATATTCTTATATTAATCTCGGTTGAGATTCGGCTCGGCTGAATATTTGGACTGACGCCTTCACCGAATCTCGGAGCAGTCCTTCATAATTCATGTCTGGAAATTTACTTTCAGCTTCGGTCAGTCCAAATATTCAGCCCAGCCGAATCTTAACCGAGATTAAAATATTCTCTCTCTCTCTCTCTCTCTCTCTCTCTCTCTCTCTCTCTCTCTCTCTCTTGGAACATCCTTTTCTGCTTTTCCTAAACATGCATTTTTTTTTTAATTTTTACACCATATTAGCAAACCCAAAGAAGTATTTCTAATGAGAAAGACAACATATGATTATAATCTGCCGATAATAAAGTCTCCCAAACGAAGTACTGGCTGTATAAAAGTGAGCTTTTTCTGAGTACTACTATTTTCTTCCACATTAATAACTCCCTTACACTAAGTCAATGTCAATTTTAATTTTATTTAAAACATTTACATAAAAAAAGACCTTGATTTTTGCCATAGCCCCCCCCCCTTTTTTTTTTTTAAAAACCAATACTAAGTCCTTGTTCCCCTCTCTTTCGTGTTGAAACTCTAGGTCTAAATGTAAAGATTTTCCCTATATATTTGCATGTAAAACTTCGATCCCCTATTGTGGCCCCATCCAACCCCCGGGGTCCATGATTTGAACAAACATGAATATGCACTATGCCAGGAAGCTTTCGTGTAAATCTCAGCTTTTCTGGCCTCTTGGTTCTTCAGAAGATTTTTAAAGATTTTTCCAATATATTTGTATGTAAAACTTTGATCCCCTATTGTGGCCCCATCATACACCCGGGGGGGGGGGGGGGGGGGGGGGGGGCATGATTTTAACAAACTTGAATCAGCATTAAGTCAGGAAGCTTTCATGCAAATATCAGCTTTTCTGACTAAGTGGTTCTTGAGAAGAAAATTTTTAAATATTTCCCTATATCTTGGTATGTAAAACGTTGATCCCCTATTGTGGCCCCATCATACCCCCGGGGGCCATGATTTGAACAAACTTGAATCTGCACTATGTCAGGAATCTTTCATGTAAATGTCAGCAATATGATTACAATTCGGTTAGAAATTATTATTAATATGCAGTAAGTCTAGAACTTAAACGGACAACGGAACGGAGCACGGAAAATATATTGGAAGGAGGTCGGCATTTTGTAAAACCAAAGAGCTTATGAACAAGGAAAGAGAGAACGGAAAGTCATGCTCAGAGTCCACCGTTTCATATACTTCATGCAAATGCATGTAATGTATCTTAAAATCATCATAATTTATTATGAGAAATATCAAGCAAGTGCCTGTGGGTACCAACCCTCGCCTCCCGGCTTTGTCATTTCCTACCCCCTACCCCTTTCCTTCCTTTTCCCACCGATTGTGATAGTATATTGTAAGAAACAGATATACTGCAAAAGACTTCAATTATAATTCAACAAATTTTATTATATGTTTTAATGGCTGCCACAACAAATGACGATTTTATGAACCTAATCAATGAATCGGTTTTCATCTCCACCACCTCCCTCCCCCGAAACAACATTGAAAAATATGTAATAATTTTCTTAAGGATGTATGCTACACCAGAGAATTTTAATCTAGATGAAAAGTGAAGAATATGTACAATATTTTGAAGTTGAAATTTTTCACATTTACTTTATTTTGTCAAACAAATACAGTTTTAGTCGAAGATAATCTGGAAAAGAATTAAAACCCCTGCTGGACTCGAACATGCGACCTACAGTTCAGCAGTCGGTATTCTTTTTTTTTTCCCCCTCTCTATTTTTCTTTCTTTCTCTTTTTGCAGTCGGTATTCTAACCTGCTGCGCTACTCGGTTAGGTATTTAAATTGAAAAGGACAAGTCAAATATTGCTGATATCGATTTTTCATCCATGTTTTTAAAGGAAGTCAGCCATTATGACGATGTAGAGTACTACCTTAACAATTTTCCCCTAACACAGCCATTTTATATCGGACTTGCTTTTAATCAGACTTTATATTTTAGGGTACAAAACAAATACTTTTTCAGTATATTATATTTATATGATTCGTTTTCAGTATTTTAGTTTGTTGTTTTTTTTCTCTTTTAACCAACTACTTTGATAATGGGGGGGGGGGGGGGGTTCCAGAAAATGACAAAGCCGGAAAAATGGAGTGGCGCTTCATATTTTTCACAATAAACTATAATAATTTGGGGTTTTTTTTTTTTTATTTGGGGGGGGGGGGGGGGGGGGGTAGGGGTAGGTTTCGTTTCGCATTTTACAGGTACACCAGGCTTTCCACAGATAATGCTTGTCTCATCGATCGATATAAAGCCTCGACTGAAATAATTTCTACTTATAACAAGCAGGCACAGGGACGCTATGCCCGCTTTGACCCGAACTCTGTGCTACCATAAATATAGATATCTATATCTAGATTTCGGGCCCCAAAAAGCCTTAACCCCTGTGATTCGTTCCTATCCAAGACATTGTGTGGTAAGATCACTGTTCTCGGCAGTTTACATTGAATAGAGGGGTAAAAATTCTTGCATATTTCTATTATTGAAAAAAAAAGACCTTCAACGTAAGCTTACTACGAAACAGCTATATCCAAATGTGTCCACTTAGCCTAACAACGATTTCATAAAAAAAGAAGAAAGAAAATGAGGGGGAAGTGATCTAGTACATGTAGAAGATTTGTCTTCCATTTCTCTTGAACGCTTTGAATTAAAATAATATTTAAAGTAGGGATAGTCCATTAGGCTGATATATTCATAGCAAATAGTACGAATGTACTTATCAGAATAAAGTGAGTGCGCGCACACACACACAATTATAACATATTCAATACATATATTAAATACTAACTTAGTTTGAACGTACATGTGTTTAGTGTAATATAATTACAAAGTGATCGGGCCTCGGGTCCAAGTTTTAAAAACTTAGTCCTCCCTCTTCATATGCATGGTGATATAATAAATACAAAGTCTTTCATAATATGCATGATTATGCATGATGCTACGAAATATTCAACATTAGACATGGAATCTAACAACAAAAATGGTTCAAAATGCCCCATCTTTTACTATATTTCCGCAACAAAGACAACTTATATGAATGTACTATACATGTATTGATTGATTGAATATTGTTTAACGTCACTCTCGAGAATGTTTCACTCATATGGAGACATCACCACTGCCGGTGAAGGGCTGCAAAATTTAAGCCTATGCTGGCGCTTAGGCCTTTGAGCAGGGAGGGATCTTTACCGTGCCACACCTGCTGTGACATGGAGCCTCGGTTTTTGCGGAATCAAACGAAGGACCGCCGCATTTATTCGCCTTCTACGACAAGCAAGGGGGTACTGAGGACCTATTCTAACCCGCGGATCCCCACGGGATGATATATGTATTGAAAGTATTTACTAACTGATTTCCCAATATTCATAAGATTTTAGAAAACCGTAAAAAATTCTTGAGGTAAATTCTGGCCGCCTTAAAAACGTTTTTAGAGATATGCCCATAGTGGCTTTTAAAAGAGACAAAAATTAAAGGAAAATTATAATCAATAAATATAATTACATATGATTGATACTATAAGGAGTCTTGGTTACATTTTAAAGGCATAGGGTCTAAGATATTGGTGAAATTTTGCATGTTTCAAAAAGGTGGCGAAATTTAAGATCATAACTAGAAAATCACACAATGTTCTTCAGAATGTTTACAAACACATTGGATAACGATAGTAATTACAAAATAATTCCCTGTTCTCATTTGCCTAAACTGGTACCCTGTTGATTTCGCATCTCTTATGTTTGTATGTAGCCACCAATCAGCGGGGTACAAGTTTAATATATTGTCCTCCAGACAAAATTTTTATATAGGGCTAATAGATAACTCATAATTAATACTACAAATTTCTTTTTTGGAGTTCTTGCAAAATATTGTGATGTCATTTTTTGAGATAAAAGATAGACCCTATGCCTTTAATGTTATTCAAATTATATTAAAACTATATAAATTCGTTTGTACTTCAATTTATCATAACTTTTCAATATTGATTCCTTTCTTGCAAGTTGTAATAGTGGTGTCTTTTCTAAAATATTGGTGGCCTTGAAAAAGGCCGTTTTGACTGGATCTTGATAGTCTGCAGCACAGGTTAGATGCCATTCAGGTACACGAGTCTCCCCAGGACCTGCACTTCACAGGATCAGTCGAAGGGCTGATACAATGCTGCGATTAAACAGGCGATTCCCGCGATCATTGAGGTGAACTCCATCTTCAAGCCAAATTCTTCAAAAATGTACTTGTTGGCCCGTTTCTTCTTGCGGTCATATAACTTAATATCATAGAATGACACAGAATTAGATTTCATGAATATACATAAAAATAAGCTAACTTTATATTACATGTATATAATGAAATACGCTTTTTAAAAAATCTCTATAAATTAATATCTAAACATAATAAAATCATTAAAATAAATATACAATACATGCGATCAATACCAAATTAAAAAAATAGTAGACTAATTATTATAAAAAACAATACATGCGATGCTTGGAAAATTGAAGAATTACCGAGTTATGTAGACATCGGCGATGACTGAATTGTGATCATGAATCACTGTTTTATCAGCTAATCCAATCGTCATTAAATATGATGCGGCCTGTATCATACATCATAATTGTATATACACGATAACAAAGAGGATCAGCGTACAGTCGCATACATATACCATGTTCTGTTTTTAAAAAAAAAGGGGGGGGGGGGGCACCTTCTAACTCGGCCAGCATTTATTGTAAGATACAGGGATGGTTCACCATGACGTAACAATCAACGACACGTCACACTGGCTTCCAAGTTGAAGACTTTGCACACTAAATTTGAGCTTTTAAGTCGGGCCTAAATCAAGGGGCGGATCATGAAACTCTAATGATTTCGATCCATTATTCTCGCTGATCCGTAATACCATGGGATATGCACCCGTGATATGTGTTTACCATGATATAGGAGAACTTAATGGTGAATAAATGACTTTAAAATTCGCAACATTTTAATGTGTTGATATTTCCTACGTTATATTACCAAAGTACGGGAATCAGTGTACGTTACGTCAGAATTAAATTTGTGACGTCGCTAAATAGATAGTCTGCAGCAGGCGCGGTCGCGGCGGCCATACCAGATCGAGAGAGTGTTTACATTGCGGCGTACTGGTCCTTGTAGAATTTGAACGTCGCATTGCCTCTTATAAATCGTTGCAAATGGTCGCAGTTGAAGAGATGATGAAGTGTAGGTATGTTTATTCCTCCTCTATGCGACGGGTTGCTTATAACCGAGACAAGTGCACGTTGCGAAGTGCGAGGGCAGGCCAGGCTTGTATATCGAGCTATTGCAGATCTTACGGGGCTGGATGTATGATCAATTGTGGAAATTGCTGTTTTCTGTTACAACAACTGAGAAATGCAGTTTGAATCGCGGTAATACTTGGAACAAAGTGATGGGGTTAGTTCCATGCCAGGCATGGCACTAAGGGTTACTGACATGCGCACTAAGGGTTAGTGCCATGCCAGGCATGGCACTAAGGGTTAGTGCCATTCCTGGCATGGCACTAACCCCTCTGTGACGTCACATAAAAACACAAACAGAAAAATGAACCCCCATATCCCAACATTACAGTAGGCTAACAGACAATGAAACACAACTTGAAAACAATAAAATAATAAACAAAAACAAATAAACACTGAGAACATTCCATTAATAAGATTACACCCAAAGTTTATCAAGTGTAAAATGGTGTTAGGTGTAAAACAGTTAAAAAAATTTTTTTCTTGAAATGAAGACTTACTACCCTGAGTTAGTGCCTCACTCTGCAAGAACATTTGTAAATTAATGTACTTATTTACTAACTAACATGCACTACGGCTGAAATCAAAATTTAATTGCTTTATGGGGAATATAATTATTATGTAATAATTTAATACCTTGTTAAAGAAGTTATGGCCCGGACACGAATCTGCACAGACAGACAAACGGACAGAGTGATTCCTATATACCTCCCAGAACTTCGTTCGGGGGGTATAATAACACTAAAGAAGATATTATTTAAGTGTTATACACATAACCACTATATAGTAAGTTTGGCCCCACCCTGGGGTCAGAACCCCTACCCCGGGAATCATGAAATTTACAATTTTGGTAAAGGACTACCTGCTCTTTCTAAATATCCATTTAGTTTCAATTTAGTATCAATACAACTAAAGAAGGTGTTATTTAAGTGTTTTTTGTCCCGCCCTAAGGTCAAAACCCCTACCCCGGGGATCATGAAATTGACAATTTTGGTGGAGGCTTTCTTGCTCACTATGCATTTAGTTTTTCTTACGCATGTGCGGTTGTAGAGATGTTTGAAAATTTGTCAATTTTGGGAAGTTTTTCCCCGCCCCCAATACCCCAGGGGTGGAGAAATCCTGAAATTTACAATTTCTGTCCCCCTTTTCCCACAGATGCTTCATTCCTTACCAAATTTGAAAAATCAATATATCCACCCAGAAGTGCACGAGCTGAGTTGCATGGGATACATTGTAAAGTCAGGAATGACATGGCATATTTATAATTGTGAAGAACTATTTTCAATTTTAAACTTTTCGAATTACTGTCCAGAAACCATATCTGTTTTGAATCTATTTTCGGTCACTGTGACCTTGACCTTTGACCTTTTTTCTCCAAAATCAATAGGGGCCTTGCTTTGCTGGTATCCAACAATATATCCAAGTTTCATTTGATTTAAAGTAAAAAATTTCGAGTTATCCTCCTAAAACCAAATTTTTTTGATATTTTAAATATATTTTCGGTCACTGTTACTTTAACCTATTTTCTGCAAAATCAATAGGGGTCGTTCTTACCTGGTACATAACACTATCTTTAAATAGCATTTGATTCGGATTTAAACTTTCTGAGTTATCATTCGGAAACCAAATTTTTCTGAAATTTTCATTCTATTTTCGATCATTGTGACCTTGACCTTCGACCATTTTTCTCCAAAATTAATAGGGTCTTCCTTACCTCGTGTCCAACGATATATTAAAGTTTCATTTGATTCGGATTTAAACTTTCTGAATTATCATCTGGAAACCAAATTTTTCTGAAATTTTAATTCTATATTCGGTCACTGCGACCTTGACCTTTGACCATATTTCTCCAAAATTGATAGAGGTCTTCCTTACCTGGTATCCAACAATATATCAGCGTTTCAATTGATTTGGATTTAAACTTTGTGAGTTATCATCCGGAAACCAAATTTTTCTAAAATTTTCATTCTATTTTCGGTCATTTGACCTTGACCTTTGACCATTTTTTCTAAAATTAATAGGGGTCATCCCTACCTGGTATCCAACAATATATCAGAGTTTCATTTGGTTAGATTGTAAACTTTTTGAGTTATCATCCAGAAACCAATTGTTGATGCCCACCCGCCCGCATCACCAAACCAATAGCCGAGTTCAACTTCGTTGCAACTCGGCTAAAAATGAGAGTATCATTAAATTCTGTGTCCGGGTGGCTGTTTATGATGTGGTGTTTGACTATATCAAAGGCAGTGTGATTTTTGGCAGATGTTGCAATATAATCTTGTAACGATGGGATTGCGTAATTGTTGAAAATGCCTACTAAGTTAGATATCCCGACGAATTTGCGGTCGCATCTGGTACAGCTGCTTTTGAAGTCCGTTGTTTCAGTTTTCTCTGAATTCCGTTTTGTATATTTGACTATAGGCATATTTCTGGTTTAAGCCTGATGGATGTATGGTTTTAAAAATATGTATAAAATCCTCCTCGGTTCTAAGACGATGATTAATGTTGTTTGTTGTTTTAACGAGCAGCATGATAGATATATCCTGTATGGAATGTGATTGTGACGTATTCAATTGTGACATGTCTTTTTGTGACGTGAAGTGTTGGGACACAGGTTTGTGTTGATTTGCAGTTCTGGTTTCGGCGAAGTGTCCGTACATGCGATCTTGGAGCGAATGTCCCGTTTGTCCTATATATTGAATAAAACATTTTTTGCACGTGATTGCATAAATGACGGATGTGCTGTTGAAGTCTAGGTTGTGTTTAATATTTTAGGATTTGTTTGTGGAAGTGATCCGGATTTTTGTAGTATTCCTAAGAAAAAGGCATATGTGGCAGTTCTCGTAACAATTTGGAGTGAACTAAAATGCTTATTAGATTTGGAGGTCTCTTGTATGCAATGATAATTCTGTTGATTAGATCTTTTGTATCTGGGGATTGTTCAAGGGTTGTTTTGTATTGGTTGATGATAGATCGGATGTCAGGGTTTAATTTGTTGAATATTGTCACCAAAGGAATGACGGGTTTCGCTTGTGGGTTGTTATTTCTCGGAGTTATTTCCGTACGTTCGATTTTTCGTAACTCGGTATAGCAAAGCAACATACCAAATATCAAACAAATATCTGCAAGAACAGAGAAAAGAAGTGCGGAAAACTTACATTTTGATAGAGGTCTTCCTGCTCTACATCACATGCATTTAGTTTTCTTACATATTTTGTGGTTGTAGATAGATTTTTGAAAATTGATCAATTTTGGCCCCGCCCTTAAAGTCACAGGAGTGCAGCAGTCCTGAAATTTACAGTTTATGTCTACTTTGTATCAAAGATGCTTTATACCAAATTTCAAAAGAATTGGAATAGTGGTTATTAAGAAGAAGTTAAAATTTTCTATTGTTCACACATTTGATAACTGATATCTTGGTCCAACCCTGACACCAAAACTCCTACCACAGGGATCTTCAAATTTGCAATTTTGGTAAAGGGCTATCTGATCCTTCTAAATGCCCAATTAGTTCCAATTTATTATCAGTACCACTAAAGAAGATGTTATTTAAGTGTTTTACACATAAATATTATATATTATCAATTTTTGCCCCACCCTGGGGTCAAAACCTCTACCTGTGGATCAATTTTGGTAGAGCTCTTTATAGGCCTTCCTGCTCTACATCACTATGCAATACTTCTCATTACCAGCTCGTTGGAGTTATCGCGCTTTGATGACTCTTGTGCGTCATTGGTAAGAAAATGCTCAAATCTCGCAAGCAAGTGCGAGATTACTTGGTCATAATAACTTTAAAAACATATTCATCACATTAATTACAAGAAAAGTTCTTGTGTTGGATGTGCATATAGGTTTTTCCCTTCACAGTTCTTCTTGCGACTGACGCTTTATATCGGTCAGACTTGGCAAATTTAGTAGCTTCTCTTCCTCACATAGTTTAATAAGTTCGTCTGTTTTCTTGTAAGAATAATCAATTCCTAAATTTGACTTTAGAATTTTAATCGGTGTTGTGGTTTGCAGTCGCTTATAATATGTATTCGATACCATAATTCATATTATGTATGCCTAAGTAATGTGTTTACATTATGTTGTCCCGGTAGCAGGACTTTACGCGCCTTTAATTTGAAGAGTTCCACTAATGGAAATGATAAGTATTGGGTTTTTTTTTGTTTTACACATGTGCGGATTTGGAAGAGAAGATTTGAAAATTGGTCAATTATAGAGGTTTTTGTTCCGCCCCTAAAGTCCCAGGGGTGCGGGAGTCCTGACATTTACAATGTATGTCCTCCTTGTCCCAAAGATGTTTCATACCAAATTTGAAAAGAATTGGAATGGTAGTTATGAAGAAGTTAAAAATGTTCAATTGTTAATGAATGATACAACCAGCAATAGGTCACCTGAGTTCACAGACGGACAGACGACAGACAACAGGTGATCAGATATCAAATAATGCTTTTATCCTCCTCACAACTTGTTCAACATCTCATTCTTTGAATTCTCATAATGACGCATGCAACTCGAATTAATTACTAGTATCTTGACGCTAGAGGCAAACACATGCTAACCTCCACCACCCCCTCGCATTCCATCATTCCTGTAACCCTGGAAATCCATGTTGTGGCTATCGTGTTCAAACCAGTCCTTCAACATATGTCCTTCCTGCAAGTTTGGATTGTGGACAATTTGACTGAAGGGCGTTGCTGACAGAGAGAGACCTAAAACAGTGATGTTCCAACTTTCAAGATGTAGTAAATGGATGAAAATAGAATAAGGCCAACTTTTTTATTATTTGTTTCACTGGAATTTTATTTTTGAAAAATTGGGTCGGGGGGGGGGGGGGGGGCAAAAAAAATTTATAAATTCATAAATTCAAGCCGTCGGTCCAAAATACAGGTGACTCTCAATAACTCGAAGTTCAAGGGAACTTGACAAAACTTCGAGAAATTGAGAGTACGAAATTGGGAAACTGAAGGTCCGCCGGTATGGTTCAGATTTTACAGTATCCAGAAATATTTACCAACAAGATCATATGATATCGTTTTCACATGTTTTCTTGCATATTGTCAGGTAGTTAATTTGATATCAAAATAAAAAGCCATATTTTGCATTAATAAAAACATTTTAAAGTTTATGTACTTATTTGTTCTTTAATCATGCTTAGATAGGCATACAAAATTAAGTTCCGATGAAGCTTTACTATCGCAAACTAAACAGAGCACAATATGTTATGTCGCTTTACCCAAAGCAAATATTCTAACGAATGAGTAAAACGATGTTTTAGAGTAACTTTACACAAAAAACAAATTCGAGAAATTTAACCGTCTGTAGATCTCTAAATTTATGTATAAAACTTACTTTCTCGTTGTCACGTCAAAAAAAATTATAGATTTTATTCATAGTCGGATTATATATAATTTTAATCATCATGACACAAAACCCCAGTGCAAGATGTAAAGTGACCAATTAGCCAATTATATACTCAAGTGTGTCGACCACCTCCTCAAAGAGGCATGGGCGATGTTTCAGCTATGTAAACATCTAATTACTCCTCCGACATTCTACAAAATCCAGGTAAGGCCCAAGCGGAAATTATTAAACGCTTGGGTAACGGTGGGTATACACTACCACCCAGTCTATGCGAAAGACATCGGACCGTCGGACCTGACCGATGTGCAGTGCCTCAGGTCCGATGCATCATTTTTTACACCGGTCCGGAATGTCCGATGTCTCAGTGTCCGGTTTTGAGTTTTACTATTCTGACAAGGAGTCATTTAATTGTTTGTTATAAAAGTAAAAAATATCACACAAATCCAAATACGCAAATGAATGTGATTAAAACAGCATATGGACCGTCTAAAGTATTATGCGGGAGGGATCCCTGGTATAGTATTACTAGTATAATAAATAAGATTTCCTTGGTTTTGCATTTTCACGTGTTTCACTTTTTTACATTAGGTTTTTCGGTCTGACAAAATTTGGTTTGGTCCGGTGTGTTCATTGATTACATAGGACTGAATGTCCTGTGTGGTCCAAAAAACTTTCGCATAGACTGACCACCACTTCAAAACATCGAGAGTGAAAAACAATGAAATGTGTTTTACGGGACCCAACTTCTCTTCGAGAGATCGAACGTTCGAGAGATCGATAGTAAATTTGCTTTGTTATGTAGAGAAAAAAATAGGGACCATGATCTCACTTCGAGAGATTGAAGTTCAAGCCATCGAGAGTCACCTGTATAGAAATAAAACAAATAAATGGATGGATTTTTTTTTACCCCCACCCTACTCCGATTTCAAGTCAGTTCTACTTCTAGTATGCAGATCATGCAGTACTGTCACTGCCCTGTAGCTCTGATAATAAATAAATCAATTAATCAATATATAGATCGTTTTTATTGTGGAGCAATTTCATCAAAATTTCCTCTGTCAAATTTTGCTAAATTCTCAATTTTTACCTGACAGTGTCTTTTATGTGTGCTTTTATAAAGAAACAAGTATTGAAAGATTTATAGTGACATTTCAGACTGTGTTAATAAAATATATCAGTGATAATGCGTAACCAAAGTCTTCCGAATCTGGAACGTAACAGTGTAATCTCGGTTGAGATTCGGCTCGACTGGATGCCCATCAGTCCATATATCCAGCCGAGCTGAATCTCAGCTGATGTCCACTTTATTGTCACCCTCCTCGCCATAACATTTCGTAAAAGCCACATCATTGACAGAGAAAGAGAGATTCACTATTTATACCAATGATTTAAGTTTTACCATTATGGTCAACAGTACTGATCTTGAATCACGATCAAAATTAGGGCTGGGACGACTCAGGGTTAGCTCGATTCGGTTTCGAATCAGAATAGCACGGTTTGGTTATTTTCGATTCGGTTCATGTTAGGTCCATTTTATCTAATGACACCACACAAATTAACAATTTTAATGAGTAGCATATTTGGTTTTATTTTATTCAAGTTATATAACTATATGTCGTCATTTGCAAGCATCATATCTATTCATAATGGCATTTTATAACTTTGATAGAAAAAAACAAACATTGACAGTCTATTAAAATTTGTTATATTAATGTGCTGCATAAGTTTTGGATTATTAAACAAATCTATAGCGAATCTAAAATGTATATGATATTATTTTCATTGATATGCAAAAATTCAACAATTCTATCAATTGAAAGTCTTTGAAAATCTCTCCTTTATTGGTTTACTTCTCTCATATTAACTGTCAAATCTGTGTCATTACCTACGATGTTGATTTCACTTCACCACTCGTCCACTGACAGAAATGCTATATGTCATGTAAAGATAAACTGCAATGATCTTACGGACCATATTTTGTTGTTATCTGAGATGTGAAAATGCTAACTCTCAACACAGTAGTGATTTAAATCACATCACTCGGATGCCATATTTGTTGTTTTGGTGAAAGTAAAATCTAAACCGAACCGAAATCCGGAATTTGTAATCGAGCATCGAATCGAATGGTATGAATCGCGGTGCACCGAAATGTTCGGTGCACCGCACATCCCTAATCAAAATGCCTCAAGTCATGGGGGCTGACATCTTGGCGCGACAGTTTCATTTCCCAGCTAAATATCGGCATACGTTTCAATGTCTCTGATTCGATGATGATTGTGAAATCAGCCAATGACATGTTTCCTTTTATAAATACCCATATTAGTCTGGTTCTTGTTCCCGTCACACATTGATCACTCCAACAAGTGATTGATGAATGGTGGGCACGGGAACCAGACTGACGATTTATTCTTTTCTCATTCAACAAGGAACAGTCAGTGGATGGAATAAACAAACAAGAATGAATGGGTACTTTTATTTTTATTTAAATTTTTCCTAACTTTCGGTCAGCGCTTCTTTAAAACAGTTATTTAAAAAAAAGTTGGCCTCAATTGTAAAGTAATTTAAGAGGAACTGCAGTCCCACTTACCTTCAAAATATGACACCTTGGCCCCTTTCACTGCAATGACAGGATGGTTGGATCCATCAAACTCCTGAGCCTGAGAAATTAAACTAGAGTTATTATAACAGGATTAATACCATTAAAGAATACCAATAACCCCCCCCCCCCCCCCCCCCCCCATACAGTGGGAAATGGTGAATTTGTGCCAAATGAAGAATAACTAGTTTTTAAAGGGTTTTTACACGATTTTTATTGTTTGTAAATTTATTTGAAAATGTGTTTTGAATCGTGCTATTATTATTTTTTCGATATAGAGCGTGCTTTAGTGATTATTTTGTATCGAAAGTGCAAAAAGCCAGATATGCATATTTTCGCGCCATTAGTATGTGACGTCATACGTGTTAATCGCGGTGAAGCGAGCACGCATGAAAACATTTAAACAAGTTGTGAACAGCACATACAGCAGGCTATTGATACAAAATGGAGATATTCAACAGTTACAAGTTCCATTATATTGTGTTGTACAGTATATAGCTGTAATAATCAGCACAAAAAAGAAGAGTTACTTTACTTTTACCAATGAGGCAAGTCGGAGAAATTTTGTGAGCTTAGAACTAAATTTAGAACCAACGGAAAACCATCTTCAATGACGAACTTACATATATCATTCTAACCCATTTAATTCATGATATCGACATTTCTGTTTACAAATTCCTTCAGACTGGACATAATCAGAGACTGCCTTCAGTTTGAGAACTCTTAGGCCTATAGCTTACCAGGTATTGAGGCAACCATTGAAGTCGCCGTGGTCTGGCACCCACAGAAATTTCTGTGTAGCATACACTTTTTATATATATACACAGTTCTTTGATTTCATATGCAACGATATATTGCCTGTCAAAATGTTTGCAAACGAAATGTGTCATTCAGATATTTAACAAAAGTTGAAAACGTTCCATCCTTTCTGTGAGCGGGATCTCCGTCCGAATGGTCAATGTCGATGTAGTATTAGGCTAATATAAATGTTTGCTGAGGGAATTTCTTTAAGATTTGGCTCAGTGGCAGGTTCAAATATGTATGGCGGAATCTTAAATGCTAACGGGATGTCATCGATGTCGGAACATTAACTATCGATTCTGTATAATTTATGACTTTCAATAGAATCTATTCACACACACATACATAGCTGCTGCAGTACATTGACACGTATGACGTCATGACGCATCACGTGACTAGATAGCTCATTAGTGATGATTTGAGAAGCTGAAGCTTTGAATATATGCAGATAAAATGCATGTTTGCATCAATTATTGGTAGTAATGAAACAATATAACATCAGAAACGTGCTTTATTAAGATTACTCCTTCTGATTTTAATTACATTAAAAATCGTGGTAAAAACCCTTTAAGATACACTCTCGACTATTACCTTAACAATGGAAAAATATTCATAACTTCTTTGAATATTAAATGGGCCGTCTAGAGACGGACAAGGTGATTCCAGTATACCCCACCCCCTAAATTCATTTGTGCATAGCGGGAGTGGGGGGGGGGGGGGTGTGTGTGTGTGAAAAGTTGGATTATATGCCTGTATTGTCCTCTAGACTAGAAAACACTTAAGACTGTGTTGCTATTGATAATTGGATCCCCACCAAAACTGTAGAGCTCTTCTGCATTGGAGAGTAGGAAAGTTTATCGTTGCTGCTAATTAGGCCACACCAATTTGTAAAATAGTTCTTCGGATTTTCAAACAAAAAAAGTGAGGCGAGAGGGCGAAATTATTTTACAAATATTATTTTTAATTTTGGAGATAAAAATTATGAGGCGAGTGAATGCAAAAAATATAAATATTTTTAATTGAATTAAGTGTGATTTTAAAAAGCAGGCGCCTAAAAATAAAGATCTAAAATCATCAGATATCATTTGTTTACCACATAAACTTTATATTTTTCAACTTTGTTGATATAGTTTACGTCAATAAATAAGAAGTATTTCAGGTTTCAAAGACTTATTTTCTTTATACTTAATACATGTACTTTGCAACATTAACTGATAAGGTTTTGTTGAAGAATTCTATTTAAGTTTCATTTCTACAAACTTTCGATTCAGAGATGTGCATATTGCTAGGGACACATCCAGTTTTGACATTCATTGCAAATGCAATATCCATTGCATCGCTTTAAGCATTTTCTTGAATTTTAATATGACATCACCAAACCTTTTGTGAATTTGTCGTTAACTGTCGGTCCGGTTTAAAATAGTCATCGATCAGTACCCCTTGCTTGTTGTAAGAGGCGAATAAATGGGGCGGTCCTTCAGATAGGACTGCAAAAACTGAGATCCTTGTCACAGCAGGTGTGGCACGATAAAGATCCCTCAGTGCCATAAGCGCTGAGCATAGGCCTAAATTTTGCAGCCCTTCACCGGCAATGGTAACGTCTTCATGTGAGTGAAATATTCTCAAGAGAGACTTCAGTCAATATATAGGCTAATCAAACAATCAATCATACGCTATCAATGTTCTCTAAATAGTGGCATCGAATAGCGCTTCAAAAGTTTCATCGGCTTCCAGTTCGATTCCAGCATAAGGAACAACTTCCAATCCAGTGTTATGAAGTATTGTACATATTAAGATTGACATCATGAATAACTTAACCGTATTACACTGTTAGGAAATTTCTCGAGAGCCCGCGCTTCTGTCATTTGTCAGCATATACATCAAGGTTATTTGTGCGCTTGTTGTAAAAACTAAAAAAAAATATTTACGGATATTTTTGAACACGCGGGCGGATATTATTTTTTTATAATATTATAATTTGGATTTGTTACAAATAGAAGCGGCGAATCCGACGAACTAGATTACAAATTGGCATGGTCTTACCCCAAAATTTAAAGTGTCATCCAATAACCCAAAAGTCCAACAATAACATATGTTCAAAGGTAACATGGGGCAGTGGGTGGATAAAAAACTATGCACATTTTTATAGCTGTCTTTAATGGGGCAGGAATCTACCACTACTCCCTGCAATCTTTGCTTGAAACTGATCAATGCTTCAGTTGGAGAATGTACTGTTGCAAAAACTGAATTTAAGTTGTACTTACCCCCCCCCCCCTCCCCTCCAAGTGTCAGACTTACAGACACCCTGACTTAGGTTGTACTTACATCAGCCCTCCAGAGTGTCAGGCTGACAAACATCCCAGACTGGTCTACAAGCTGAAGGATTCTCTTTGTGACTTCTTTCTGTTTGGCTATGGTGGTGGTTACATCTGCACAGGTCTTCACCACACCAATCACATCTAGGAAAACATCACATAAGCAAGTTATTTGTTTCATTAATACAATTGGCAGATGTGCATATTATGCCAATTATAGTGAGAAATGACCTGTTTATATCTGACCCACAAACTACTGACAAACAGATGCATTGCGCCATACCATAATATGACCTGTCTATCACAAGCATATAAAAATGTGTCAATAATGAAAATACTAAAAGGTACATAAAATTATAATTCAAAGCTTAACACACCAACAACAGAATCGGGAGTCTTGCTGTTCAGCTCATTGATTTTTACAAAATTGAAATTTGTTGTTCTCGGCAGACTGCTGTCATCCTCACAGGGTTCAATGATGGTGTCAGTGTTAAAGTCCATCTCGTAGACATTCTGGATTGTTGTGTATTGTTTGTTGGCTACTTTCAGTGAGGCTTCACTGAAGTAATACACCTGTAGAAACCAATATTCTTATGAATTATAACAATTCCAGGAACAACTAAACTCAAAGTGTCAAGGAGGACATAGAAAGATCAAACATTTGTATTATTTCACAAAAGCATCTGAATCCGAAGTGTTGATCAAAAGCAAAATTCTTAAAATACCTACCTTGTTGACCTCCAGTACTTCATAGAAGTTATCTACAGCATTATTGAATCCAGTAGCCTTAATCTCAGCCGAGTCATCAGTAAGAGTTACAACAAACAGCTTTCCCTCCCTACGAGGATTTGAATACGGTCTGATCCTACTTTTATATATAACACGTGCTTTGATTCTCCATCTGAAGTAATTAAGTTATTCATCAAAAATACTTAAGATTATTGCACAAGGATGACTTGGTCATAAAGGACTCATCATATTTGTAAGTGTACATGAATATATTATGAATTGCAAAAAGGCTGACCTTTTTTTAAAAACTGAATCAACATTCATAAGAATCATAATGAAATAAGAAAAACAAGAGGTACTGTGAGCAATGCTCACCAAGAATACCGCCCGCTTACCAAATTTCCGAAAGGGTGTTGGTAATAGGTATAAACTACCTCTTTTCTGAGTGTAAAAAACAAAGGGCATGACAAACCGAACCATATTGCTACTTTGATGTCCATTGCGTGTGACCTTTGACCTTTTGACCCCAAAATTGATAGGGAACATCTTCATCCCATGGGTAATCCATATGTATGATATGGTGACTGTAGGTGGAAAGGATAACGCTTTAGAGCCCTGAAACCATATTGCTACTTCGATGTCCAGTGCACTTGACCTTTGACCTTTTGACCCCAAAATCGATAGGGAACATCTTCATCCCATGGGTAGTCCATACGTATGGTATGGTGACTGTAGGTGGAAAGGATAATGCTTTAGAGCCCTGAAACCATATTGCTACTTTGATGTCCAGTGCGCGTGACCTTTGACCTTTTGACCCCAAAATCGATAGGGAACATCTTCATCCCATGGGTAGTCCATATGTATGATATGGTGACTGTAGGTGGAAAGGATAACGATATAGAGCCCGGAAACCATATTGCTACTCTGATGTCCAGTGTGCTTGACCTTTGACCTTTTGACCCCAAAATCGACAGGGAACATCCTCATCCCATGGGTAGTCCATATATATGATATGGTGACGGTAGGTGGAAAGGATAATGCTTTAGCCCGGAAACCATTGCGTCTACAGACGGACGGATGGACAACCCGATTCCAGTATATACCCCCCCCCCCCCCCCCCCCCAACTTGTTGCGGGGGCTATAATAACAAAAACTCATGTCTCCCAATTCAAATTACAATTACTAGTTTTATACTTAAGAGACCCACAGGCCTTATCAGTCACCTGAGTACTAGGGCTATGAAATCTTGAAAAAATATTCCTGTTCTGAATATCTAAGCTAAATTTTAACATTCAGCAAAAGTATAAAACAGCATGTGTTCTTACAACTTCAATACTATAATGCTATAGGTGTATTAACATTATAACATTAAAAGATTTGACTAATTTGGACCCATCCTAGAGTCTAAACTCTGGGTTGTGAAATTCACCATTTTTTGTACTTCCTTTTCTACTATTCCTTAGTATGCATTTAGCTTTTATACAGTATCAGCAAACTCACACATAAACACTATATACTAGGTTTAACCACACCCTGGGGTCAGAACCCCTACCCTGGGGATCATGAAATTTTCACAATTTTGGTAGAAGCGTTTCTGCTTTACATCTTAAGGATATGCGGGACGATGATCATGTGATGGTTGCGAATTTATTATAAATCTAGAACCGGACGCAGCGTAGTTACAGCTTCCCGAGAAAAATCACAATGCTGTACAGACACACTATATGACGTCACAATAAAAAAGTACGTCACGACGTTATATCACGGGGAAAATGTCATATTTTGTCGTAATTTGCTACCGCTGTCAAGTGTCATGTATAAATCTGTTGATTGTCAAATGATAATCTTTATTTTATGTTGATTACAAGTCCCCCTTTTCATATACATTGCATATATTATATATTTGTATGTGCCAAAGTAATTTTGATAGTATAGCCTACAAGTCATCGAAATCGCTCCTACATGTACATGCAATTTGCATATCTAGCCACTTACAAAAACCAAGTCAATCGTGTGTAAACAATGACTCGGTGCAAGTGTAAGATGATGATCGTTTGTTGATATTCACTATAGTAGTGTGAAACTAGAACTGGACACACATTTCTCCGAATCTTGCTTGGGAAACGTACGAACTATTCAGGTGCTTTTATAATCGATCCTTGTTTGCGAAAAATACCCCCCCCCCCCCCCCCTTATGATGACAATCATTACTTTTCGTCAAATTTTAACGTCCATACTAGGACTGATTAATTTTCGCAAGCATTTTCATGTAAATACAAGTACGCTTTATCTTTTAAACTAATTCATATTCCATATTATTTTTACTAACTTTACGAAACACTGGTGCGGAAATGGTAACTAATGCAAAAAATATGACGCACATCGGAATGTATGTGAGAAGCAAACGCGTGAAAAAGAAAACAAGAGGCCCATGGGCCACATCGCTCACCTGAGTCACCTTGGCCCATATCTGAAGACTTCCCATATATATTTGCATGTAAAACCTAATAGTCCCTATTATGGCCCAAACTACCCTTTGCAAACTTGAATCTACACTATGTCAGAAAGCTTTCATGCAAATGTCAACTTCTTTGGTCCAATGGTTCTTGAGAAGATATTTAAAGCTTTTTCATATATTTGTATGCAAAACTTTGACCCCCCCTCCCCACTCGTGGCCCCATCCTACCCCCCGGAGGCCATGATTTGAACAAACTTGAATCTGCACTATCTCAGAAAGTTTTCTTGTAAATATCAGCTTTTCTGACTCAGTGGTTATTGAAAAAAAGACTTTAACTATATATTTGTATGTAAAACTTTGATTCCCCCTTGTGGCCCCATCCTACCGCCGGGGGACATGATTTGAACAAACTTGAATCTGCACTATGTCAGAAAGTTTTCATGTAAAAATCAGCTTTTCTGGCTCAGTAGTTCTTGAGAAGAAGATTTTCCCTATATATTTGTGTGTAAAACTTTGACCCCCCCCCCCTTGGGGCCCCATCCTATCCCCGGGGGCCACAATTTGAACAAACTTGAATCTGCACTATGTCAGAAAGTTTTCATGTAAAAATCTGCTTTTCTGACTCAGTGGTTCTTGAGAAAAAGATTTTTAAAGATTTGTCCTATATATTTGTATGTAAAACTTTGATCCCCCCACTTGTGGCCCCATCCTACCCCAGGGGCCCATGACTTGAACAAACTTGAATCTGCATTATGTCATGAAGCTTTCATGTAAATCTCAGCTTTACTGGCTAAGTGGTTCTTGAGAAGAATTTTTTTAAAAATTTTTCCCTATATATTTGTATGTAAAACTTTGATTCCCCTTGTGGCTCCATCCTACCACCGGGGGCCATTATTTGAACAAACTTGAATCTCCAATATGTCAGGAAGTTTCAGGTAAATTTCAGCTCTTCTGGCCCAGTGGTTCTTGAGAAGAAGATTTTTAAATTACCCACCCTATTTTTGCATTTTTGTGATTATCTCCCCTTTGAAAGGGACATGGCCTTCATTTGAACAAACTTGAAAGCCCTTCACCCAAGGATGCTTTTGGCCATGTTTGGTTGAAATTGGCCCCGTGGTTCTGGAGAAGAAGTCGAAAATGTGAAAAGTTTAACAGACAGACGGACAGACAGAACAGACAGACAGACGACGGACAAAAAGCTATCAGAAAAGCTCACTTGAACCTTCAGTTCAGGTGAGCTAAAAAGGTGCAAAGTCACAAATTGTGTGATACATGAATACCTAGAAAAATAGCATGGAGACGAAGAGTTTAACGATACTAGCTACCATGGCCGCAGAAATGCTGTTGATCTTGTAAAGGAAGTAGTAGCTCATATTGACATTAACTAGATCTAACCCGTGGTTTGAAAGAAGACGAATTATAGAGCTAGACTAGACGTTATCACCTGCATATGGTGTTTATATATCTCAACTGATTCGATATACAAGAGCTTGTTCTGGGTATAGTCAGTTTTTAAATCGAGTTAAGCTACTGACAAACAAGTTGATGGTACAGGGATTTCAACAGTCTCAATTGAAGTCAGCATTTCGCAAATTCTATGGTCGTTATAATGATATAGTTTGTCAATATAACCTATCATTGGGTCAAACGCTGTCTGACGTGTTTCATACCAATTGTTAAGCCATTCTTGGCACACTGATTTTGACTGCGGATAACTCCGTTTACCTGATCAGGATATAGGGCTCACGGTGGATGTGACCGGTCAACAGGGGATGCTTACTCCTCCTAGGCACCTGATCCCACCTCTGGTGTGTCCAGGGGTCCTTGTTTGCCCAACTATCTATTTTGTATTGTTTATAGGAGTTATGAGATTGATCACTATTTGTTATCTTCACCGTGCACATATACTAGGGTAAGGTTGTTTTCCCTGTTTTGTACTAGGATAAGGTTGTTTCCCCTGTTTTGTACTAGTGTAAGGTAGTTTTCCCTGTTTTGTACTAGGATAAGGTACTTTCCCCTGATTTGTACTAGGGTAAGGTTGTTTCCCCTGTTTTGTACTAGGATAAGGTTGTTTTCCCTGTTTTGTACTAGGATAAGGTTGTTTCCCCGGTATATACTAGGATAAGGTTGTTTTCCCTGTATTGTACTAGGATAAGGTTGTTTCCCCGGTATATACTAGGATAAGGTTGTTTCCCCTGTTTTGTACTAGGGTAAGGTTGTTTCCCCTGTTTTGTTCTAGGGTAAGGTTGTTTTCAGTTTTATACTAGGGTAAGGTTGTTTCCCCTGTTTTGTACTAGGGTAAGGTTGTTTCCCGTTTTGTACTAGGGTACGGTTGTTTTCTGTTTTGTACTAGGGTACGGTTGTTTTCTGTTTTGTACTAGGGTACGGTTGTTTTCAGTTTTGTACTAGGGTACGGTTGTTTTCTGTTTTGTGCTAGTGTAAGAATGTTTTCCCTGTTTTGTACTAGGGTACGGTTGTTTCCAATGTTTTATACTAGGGTAAGGTTGTTTTCCCTGGTTTGTACTAGGGTAAGGTTGTTTTCCTTTGTTTGTTTGATATTCGTAGGATTGGTTAACTATATATCGTTAACCGAATGGTGACTGTATTATCTGCCATAATACTATCCATCTCATTGCGATCCAGCCTCACCCTCCAACACCTCCCAAATGCACCAACGTAGTGAAGTTGAAGTGTGTTGTAGTAACATACATATGCTCCGTATGGGACGTATGGGTTGTCCCATGGTTTAAAAATAAATAAATATAAATAAATAAGGACCATCGTGTACCAACACGTCTAATGACTGTGGTACTGTCTTTTGATGGCCGGACACATACATGTGGTCATATGTCATAAATCATAATTAAATAAAGAAGTAACTTATAAATGATTAATACAAATGATAAAGAAAATTTAATATAATAATTTTTATTTGATTTGATTTATTTAATAATTATAATAATAATAATTTGTGTTTAATATATTATATATTTTTTTATAAATAACAGAATATTTAATATTTATTTGGATTTTAATAGAAGGTAATAATTAGTAATAATTAGTAATATTAGTAACAGGTAATAGTAATAGGGATGTACATGTAGGTATGTATATACATGTGAAATAACTAAAATATATACAGAAAAGAATTAGGGTAGGGTCGCCAAAGAAAATTTTGATAATAGAGTGCTACTAGTTATTAGTTATTAATTATAAATTTTGCCATACAACAATTTTGAGATCGTCATTAGGCAAGAATTTTGAGGTCGTCATCAGGTGCTACACCTCATACCCTGTACCATGTTTCTGTAGCTAGATCCAGCTTATATATGTACTAGGGTAAGGTTGTTTCCCCTGTTTATATACTAGGATAAGGTTGTTTCTCCTGTTTGTACTAGGGTAAGGTTATTTTCAGTTTTGTACTAGGGTACGGTTGTTTTCTGTTTTGTACTAGGATAAGGTTGTTTCCCCTGTTTTGTACTAGGATAAGGTTGTTTCTCCTGTTTGTACTAGGGTAAGGTTGTTTCTCCTGTTTGTACTAGGGTATGGTTATTTTCAGTTTTGTGCTAGGGTACGGTTGTTTTCTGTTTTGTACTGGGATAAGGTTGTTTTCTGTTTTGTACTGGGGTGAGGTTGTTTCCCCTGTTTTATACTAGGGTACGGTAATTTACTCTGCTTTGGACTAAGATAAGGTTGTTTTGAGTTATTGACAAATAATATTAAAATTTTAACCCGATTTGTTCAGGTGTGAGACTGTCAATCTTATGCACTCTTCCAGATCCTCCAGATGGGTGAGCCTTCAGAGAGCAGTGGCCTTTGGATGTCCCTGTAACATAGTAACTTTCATTTACACAATTCACATTTAATATTTCTTTTAATAAGTACTTGGTTATTAAGGCATAATATACGTTCCCAATTAACCCTTAACAAATTCAACACAAGAGGCCCATGGGCCACACAGCTTACCCGAGTCACCTTAGTTCATATCAAAACATTTTCCCTATACATTCACAAGTAAAACTTTGATTCCCTATTGTGGCCCAACCCTACCCCAGGGGCAATGATTTTAACAAACTTGAATCTGCATTATGTCAGAAAGCTTTCATGTAAATATCAGCTTTTCTGGTTCAGTGGTTCTTGAGAAGAAGATTTTTAAAGATTGTTCCTATATATTTGTATGTAAAATTTGATCCCCTATTGTGGCCCCATCCTACCCCCTGGGATCATGGTTTTAACAAACTTGAATTTGCACTATGTCAGGAAGTGTTTATGTAAATTTCAGCTCTTTGGACCCAGTGGTTCTTGAAAAGATTTTAAAATGGCATGACCCTATTTTTGCATTTTTTTTTCATTATTTCCCCTTTGAAAGAGGCATGGCCCTTCATTTGAAATTTCTATGTTCTTTATAACAATCTAGTTTGTCAATACAACCTATCATTCAAAACGATCAAGGTCACAGTGATATAAAAAGATACACACCCTCTTAAAGAATACATCAACTGACAAGGTTCAACCTAATAATCCTAGCTTCACAATGTCCTGTTAAAACTTCAAAAGTCAACAAACTAAGTGCATCTAGCAGTCTATGCGAAAGACATCGGACCGTCGGACCTGACCGATGTGCAGTGCCTCAGGTCCGACGCATCATTTTTTACACCGGACCGGAATGTCCGATGTCTCAGTGTCCGGTTTTGAGTTTTACTATTTTGATGCGGAGTCATTTAAATGTTTGTTATAAGTAAAAAATAGCACACAAATCCAAATACGTAAATGAATGTGATTAAAACCGCATGGACTGTCTAGAGTATTATACGGGAGGGATCCCTGGTATAGTATTACTAGTATAATAAATAAGATTCCCTTGGTTTTGCATTTTCACTTGTTTCACTTTTTTACATTAGGTTTTTCGGTCTGACAAAATTTGGTTCGGTCCGGTGTGTTCATTGATTACACAGGACCGAATGTCCTGTGTGGTCCAAAAAACTTTCGCATAGACTGATCTAGTAAAAACAACATGAAATAAGAGTACCGCCAACAGTACATAATATGCCCATGATTTTCTTACCAAGTGATACTGCAACCTTGACCTTGAAAAATAATAGGCATCTTCCTCTCATCATGGTGATTCAATACACCAAATTGTACTATCCTGGATCTTGCGGTTCGGTTTGTATCCTGCCTACAAGAATTTCCTACTAAGTCATACTACAACCTTGACCTTTGATCCTCATAAACAAAAGGCTTCCTCCACTTGGCATGAGGGATATGTGTATCAAGCTTGACAGTCATAGCCCCAATAGTCTGTATTCTGCCAACAAGGTTTACTTATCAATTAATACACAACCTTGACCTTTGACCTTGAAAAATAATAGGCATCTTTCTCACATCATGGTGATCAAATATACCAAGTTGCAATAATCTGTAGCTTACGGTTGGGTTAGTATCCTGCCTACAAGGTTTTTCTACTAAATAATACTATGACCTTGATCTCTGACTTCTGACCTTGAAAAACAATAGGCATCTTCCTCTCATCATAATACCATAATACATTCCGTCTTTGAAGGGTGTATGAAAATTAAGGTGTATAACAAAACAGTTATAGATTATAGTTATAGAACAGCTGTTTTACTTGACCCTCGGATTCAGACAAAAGATCCCTTGTTGGGTCCAACTAACCAGCTGTTGTATGCGTATCAATAATGGTATACTAGGTGTGAGGAGT